>NW_006203897.1:863033-863882 GCF_000334495.1 Tupaia belangeri chinensis
AACCATTACACAACCTTCTTAACCAAAGATATAAACTTTTTTTTTTGGAGTTTTTTTTTTTTTTTTTTTTCATAGGGTGGGTACACTTGCCAGAAAGAAACAGACAGAAAGCAATAAATCACCCCCTCTGGGGGGATGGCCACACCACAATCCCTTCTCCTCTGTTCTCCTCTCGGGATCTTGGGCACGCATGCACACGTGCCTGGTGTGAGTTTAAGCCACCAGGTCCGGGACTCGAACCGTGGTCAACTACATGGGAGTTCAATGACATAGACATTACACTAACTGCTGGTTCCCCAAGATATGAACTTCTTTTTTATTTTTTATTTTTTTTAGAGGTTTTTGCTCTAGGGCATGTGTGATCACCAGACAGAGAGAGAGAGAGACAGACAGAAAGCAAGAAATCCCCCCGCCCCCAGGGGTGATGGCCATGCCGCAATCCCTTCTCCTCCATTCTCCTCTCGGGATCCCGGGCACGCATGCACACGCACCCTGCGTGAGTTTTAAGCCACTGGGTCCGAGACGCGAACCACGGTCGACTACGTGGGAGTCCAGCGACATAGCCATTACGTTAACTGCTGGTCCCAAGATATGACCTTCTAAAAGGAAAAATGAAATGTAATTCTCTCTGGACAATAGCTATACACTCTAAAAATGTAGAGGGAAGAGATTAAAATAAGAAGCCAGGGTGGCTAGCCAAGCCCAAAGCACCAATTTAGTTGAAAAAGAAGTGATCAATACAACAATTTATCAGCATGTATACCAGAGCAAAATGTTCTGTAAACGTTTTTCCTCTTCAGTTTTTTTGGTTTTGTGTTTAAAACCTTGACAAAAAGAGTAAGGGAAAGA
>NW_006203897.1:863893-927622 GCF_000334495.1 Tupaia belangeri chinensis
AGCACTCCCCAATGAGGTAGAGTCAGGCCATACGCCCCTCTCTCTCTCTCCATCCTGTCAGGATTTGGGGCTTTGCATGTCTTCCAAGCCGGTGGGGCTAGGAACTGAACTGGGCACTTGTCCGGGTAGGATCTGGCTCCCCCAGTCACTAAGCCACAGGGCCAGCCCTCTTCTTCAGACTTAATGGACTCTGGTTGCCACAGTGTAGATAATATCTGAAATATTTTAATCCTTCTGAACAATTTCCAGGTAAGAAATTGGACACATGAATAGCTGGATGCAAAATCGAATATCCAGGTCATTTCAAACTGCCTTTCCTCCTGCTGACGACATTAACCCTAGCAGCAACCACACTGCCAAACCTCTGAGAATTCCACGGGGACTAACCAATTAGAGGGCTGGAGATTCAAAGCTTCCTCTTTCCCCTGGGGTTTTTCTAAAACTGGTCAACTAGGATGAGAGAGGAGATCAGGAAATCTGCTTTTACAGTGAAATAAATCTTGGTGACTAAGATGTACTCTCATTACGACTATAAAAAAGTGTTTTTCCCTCTGTAATCAAAATGCAGGTCATTTTTAATTTTCATTTAGCACCTCGAGGGGAGCAGCCCAGAGAGGGCAGGCTCTTTCTAGTGGCTCAGGGAGTGATTTTGCTCTGAGTTAAAGAATGGTATTCAAAGAGTAAGGAACTGGTAAAGTCAGAGAGTAGGAAGCACACACTGGGGAAGCTGAGAGCTTCTGACACCGGAAAACCAAGAGCTGACAAGACTGAAGGTGCCTTCACAGAGCAGCCATCAGGAGGCCCTGCAAGATCCTATCTCCCTCAGACTTAGAGCTGGGGGCCGGGGGGGCAGAGTACCTCGCCTGGCTGGAGTTAACAAAGCCTGGTTGAAGTTGCATCTGATCTGTTTGCATTTCTGTCCTGAGTTAAAGATAGTCAAAGGAGGAAAATGTGCTGATGATTTTATATTTCTCTTTATTATTTCATGCTCATTTTTTCTTGAGAGGTTTTTGCTAACATGTTCATTTTTTTAAGTCTATTCATTAATTTCAAGAGAGAAAGGTCAGCGTCACCAACAAAGTGCTCACACAATAATCCATCCCAGCCTCAAGCTGCCAGAATTGGGGGCATCTGAGCACACACAGCATAAACGGGGAGGTGGGGGGGGGTCTCAAGATGCAAACCCCCGGCCCTCCCATACGAGTCAGTCTCACAGGATTTTACGTCACTGTGAATGTAGAAGCTTTACTCTGGGGTATACAGTAAGGGTTCACTATCCAGCCCCTGTGCTAGTTGGTTTTTTGTTTTTGTTTGTTTGTTTTTTATTTCAAGAGAGCCAACCACTCTGGCATGTACATCATTGATAATTTTTTTTTTTTTAAGATTTTTACCATAGTGCATATGTGCTTACCAGAGAGAGACAGACAGGGAAAGTGAGAAATCACCCTCCAGGGGGATAACACCACAATCCCTGCTCTTCTGTTCTTTTAGGATTTGGGGCATGCACACACCTGAGCCTGGAGGGTTTTCGAAGTCATGGGAGGTGGCCGTGTGGGATCCAGTGCCTTAACTACCACGCCAGCTGCTGGTCCCGCCATAAATAATTTAATCATAAAGCATGGCACATATCATGAGGATTAAAAGCACTTTTACTTTTAAATAACCAAAGAGCACATGTGTACAATACTCCTGCTCCTTATACACGACGTTTGAGAGTCTCACACTTTGAAATGAGTCAGCATCAAGGGGCAATGCAATAAAATGGTTACGAACAGACTTTGGACCTAACTGCTTTGGCTGGAATCTCAGCTCTGCCACAGCCTGGTGGTGTGAGCCCTGGCAAGTCACTTAAATCTGTCTGTGTGCCTCAGTTTCCTTGTCTAAAAATAAACATAGTGATAGTATCTACCTGTTCTAGTTGTTGGAGGAGACCATTTCAAAATAAAAAAGCACTTTCATATAAAATGTTTATAACAGTGCCTAGCACAAAATAAACACAATCTGTGTTACATTATCATTATCCTGAAGCTTATTAACCTCAGTAATCATTCTGAATAAAAAAGAAATGTAGAAGCTTTACTCTGGGGTATACAGTAAGGGTGAAAATTACATTAAAAGAAAAAGAGAGCTGGGGTTAGTGGGGGGCATGGTGGTTAAGGCACTGGATTCCCACATAGCTGATTGTAGTTTGAGTCCCAGACCTGGGGGCTGCTTTCTCACTTTCTCTCTCTCTGTCTCCCTCTGGTGAATTAAAATAATAATAATAATAATAATAATAAATTAAATAAATAATTTTTAAAAAACAAAAAAGAAAAACAATGTCGTAGGAAAAAACCTTAAAGTCAAATTCTAGCAGTGGGAGGTACTTAAGATAAATATTTCCAATCATTACATATTGTATACATGTTTTTTTTTTTTTTTTGCTGACGACATTAACCCTAGCAGCAACCACACTGCCAAACCTCTGAGAATTCCACGGGGACTAACCAATTAGAGGGCTGGAGATTCAAAGCTTCCTCTTTCCCCTGGGGTTTTTCTAAAACTGGTCAACTAGGATGAGAGAGGAGATCAGGAAATCTGCTTTTACAGTGAAATAAATCTTGGTGACTAAGATGTACTCTCATTACGACTATAAAAAAGTGTTTTTCCCTCTGTAATCAAAATGCAGGTCATTTTTAATTTTCATTTAGCACCTCGAGGGGAGCAGCCCAGAGAGGGCAGGCTCTTTCTAGTGGCTCAGGGAGTGATTTTGCTCTGAGTTAAAGAATGGTATTCAAAGAGTAAGGAACTGGTAAAGTCAGAGAGTAGGAAGCACACACTGGGGAAGCTGAGAGCTTCTGACACCGGAAAACCAAGAGCTGACAAGACTGAAGGTGCCTTCACAGAGCAGCCATCAGGAGGCCCTGCAAGATCCTATCTCCCTCAGACTTAGAGCTGGGGGCCGGGGGGGCAGAGTACCTCGCCTGGCTGGAGTTAACAAAGCCTGGTTGAAGTTGCATCTGATCTGTTTGCATTTCTGTCCTGAGTTAAAGATAGTCAAAGGAGGAAAATGTGCTGATGATTTTATATTTCTCTTTATTATTTCATGCTCATTTTTTCTTGAGAGGTTTTTGCTAACATGTTCATTTTTTTAAGTCTATTCATTAATTTCAAGAGAGAAAGGTCAGCGTCACCAACAAAGTGCTCACACAATAATCCATCCCAGCCTCAAGCTGCCAGAATTGGGGGCATCTGAGCACACACAGCATAAACGGGGAGGTGGGGGGGGGTCTCAAGATGCAAACCCCCGGCCCTCCCATACGAGTCAGTCTCACAGGATTTTACGTCACTGTGAATGTAGAAGCTTTACTCTGGGGTATACAGTAAGGGTTCACTATCCAGCCCCTGTGCTAGTTGGTTTTTTGTTTTTGTTTGTTTGTTTTTTATTTCAAGAGAGCCAACCACTCTGGCATGTACATCATTGATAATTTTTTTTTTTTTAAGATTTTTACCATAGTGCATATGTGCTTACCAGAGAGAGACAGACAGGGAAAGTGAGAAATCACCCTCCAGGGGGATAACACCACAATCCCTGCTCTTCTGTTCTTTTAGGATTTGGGGCATGCACACACCTGAGCCTGGAGGGTTTTCGAAGTCATGGGAGGTGGCCGTGTGGGATCCAGTGCCTTAACTACCACGCCAGCTGCTGGTCCCGCCATAAATAATTTAATCATAAAGCATGGCACATATCATGAGGATTAAAAGCACTTTTACTTTTAAATAACCAAAGAGCACATGTGTACAATACTCCTGCTCCTTATACACGACGTTTGAGAGTCTCACACTTTGAAATGAGTCAGCATCAAGGGGCAATGCAATAAAATGGTTACGAACAGACTTTGGACCTAACTGCTTTGGCTGGAATCTCAGCTCTGCCACAGCCTGGTGGTGTGAGCCCTGGCAAGTCACTTAAATCTGTCTGTGTGCCTCAGTTTCCTTGTCTAAAAATAAACATAGTGATAGTATCTACCTGTTCTAGTTGTTGGAGGAGACCATTTCAAAATAAAAAAGCACTTTCATATAAAATGTTTATAACAGTGCCTAGCACAAAGTTAACACAATCTGTGTTACATTATCATTATCCTGAAGCTTATTAACCTCAGTAATCATTCTGAATAAAAAAGAAATGTAGAAGCTTTACTCTGGGGTATACAGTAAGGGTGAAAATTACATTAAAAGAAAAAGAGAGCTGGGGTTAGTGGGGGGCATGGTGGTTAAGGCACTGGATTCCCACATAGCTGATTGTAGTTTGAGTCCCAGACCTGGGGGCTGCTTTCTCACTTTCTCTCTCTCTGTCTCCCTCTGGTGAATTAAAATAATAATAATAATAATAATAATAAATTAAATAAATAATTTTTAAAAAACAAAAAAGAAAAACAATGTCGTAGGAAAAAACCTTAAAGTCAAATTCTAGCAGTGGGAGGTACTTAAGATAAATATTTCCAATCATTACATAATGTATACATGTTTTTTTTTTTTTTGGAGAGATTTTCACTGTAGGGCGCGTGCGCTCGCCAGACAGACAGAGAGAGACATAGAGACAGAAAGCGAGAAATCACCCCCCAGGGGGGATGGTCATACCGCAATCCCTTCTCCTCCATTCTCCTCTCGGAATCTTGGGCACGCATGCACACGTGCCTGGCGTGAGTTTTAAGCCACCGGGTCTGGGACACGAACCGCGGTCGACTACGTGGGAGTCCAGCGACATAGCCATTACGCTAACTGCTGGTTCCCTTGTATACATGTTTTGAAATCACACTGCAACCCACAAATATATACATTATGTGTCAATTTAAAAATAAAAATTTCTAAAAAGTGGAATACCATGCAGTCATTAAAAATTGTAATAGAGGGCCAAACGATGGCATGATGGTCAAAGCAGTTGGATCCCACATGGCTGACTACGTGGTTCCAGTCCTGGACCCAATAGCTTCAAAAACATGCCAGGTGCATGTGTGTGCATGCTGAAAATCCTGAGAGAATGGCAAAGGGATTGCAGTGTGGGCATCCCTCCTGGGAGGATGCTTTCTCACTTTCCCTCTCTCTCTTTTTTAAAATTTTTATTCATTTATTTATTTTTTAAAGAGAGGTTTTTGCTGTACGGTGTAATTTTTTAAGAATTATTTTATTTAACTCACTGGAAAGACAAAGAGAGACAGAAAGTGAGAAATCACTCCCCCCCGCCAGGGGGGATAGCCACACTGCAATCCCTTCTCCTCCATTCTCCTCTTGGGATCTTGGGCACGCACGCACACATGCTCGGCCTGAGTTTAAGGTGCCTAATCCGGGACTCAAACTGCAGTCAACTATGTGGGAGTCCAGTGATGTAACCATTATGTCATCTGCTGGTCCTTCTCTCTCTTTTTCTTTCTCTCTCTCTCTCCCCTCAGAAAGCACACATGTTCTACAGCAAATTTTTTTCTTTAAATAATTACTTATTTAATTTTACTTATTCATCCATTTATTTTAATTTGACCAAAGAGAGACAGAGAGAGAGAGAGAGAGAGAGGGGAAGTGAGAAAGCAAGCCACCAGGTCCAGGACTTGAACCGAGGTCAGCCATGTGGGAGTGTCCAGTGCCTTAACCACCATGCCACCTGCTGGTCCCATACAGCAACATTTTTAAATGATAATTTAGATATAATCATATACATATAAGAAAGATACTCATGATATATCTTCAGTGAAAAATCAGATTAGAAATGGCACAATTCATTTCACATTTGTACAACAATCTATATTTTGTTTCCATCACAGTGATTACATAGAAACAGTCTCAAATGTTAACTCTGGAGGTGGAATTATGGGTATTGTTTCTTTTTCTTTTTTTTAAAAGCAACTTTAGAAAATAGGAGTGAATAAAGAATATTGATTCTGCCCTATGTGACTGCATAAGGATTAAATGAAATAATTGGGAAGATTAAATGAAATAATCCATGGAAAGACTCTGCACATTGTCTGGAATGCGCTAAGAGCTCAAAGAAGTGTCTTTCATGGGAGCAGGCAGTGGCACAACTGGACCCACACAGGAAAGATCTTGGATTTGCATCTTGGGATCTCCCTGAGCATGCCAGGAGCTTGCTCATGGGCTGCTGTTGGGGATGGATGGCAACGTGGGGAACATGTTGGGGAGCCTATCTCTCTGTCTCTCATGAAAGAGGTAAATAAATAAGCTTAAAAAAAAAAAGAAAGGAAGTGTTTTCTGCACTCAGTGAGTGGCTTCTATGATGTGGTTGATCATTTACAAGTGAGTGGGGTCCCTCGAAGAAAAGGAGCCCCAACCACCATCATGAACAGCAGAAGTGAATGGAGACAGGGTTTAGTTGGGAGCTCTTGGTATTTCACTAGGACCAAATGGATGTTCTCTCCTTTCTCTATACCCTCAAGGCTCATCTCCTTCAAGAAAAAATTAAATAAGATAAAAGTTCCTCCCACAGGCTCAGAAGTGTCTGCCATTCCATGTCATGTATTGTGTTTGAGAGTCTGCTTTCTGTTGGCCTACTCTCCTCCTGAGCAGGTCCCAGGCTCCTCACCCAGAACCCACACAACCACCATACTGCTCGACCCAGAAGGAGCTCAGCTAGTGCCTGTCCTGGGCCGAAGCTACAGTGGCCAGGTTGGAAACTCAGCCATTTCAAGGAAAAGGAACACACGAGGCTTGGGCATGGCTAAGGAGAGTCTCTCTGAAGAGATCACTAAATAATTATAACAGTCTAAAAACATTTTTTAACCACAAAAGTGGGAAAAACTAAGGTAGATTTTGCATTTGTAATTACGTCTTTAATGATAGAACATTATGCAAATTAAGAGATGAACTACCCTGTAAACTTCTATCAAGCCCAGGATGTCAGGACAGCTCGAGTTACAGTTTCATAAAGGGCAAGCCCTCATAAACTCTGACATAGTATTTGAGGAAGTAAATTAGAGAAATGAAGCTCTGAAGGTGAGGAAGCCGAGAGACTTCTTACACACACGCCATGACCACCAAAGCTTTTTCAGGGGTAGTGTTATTACACAGGCCTTTCGGTTACTCATTTAAAAACACTCGTGTCACTTGGCCTATAAAATCATCTCTTGTAACATGACTCAAATACTGTACCTCACAAACCAAATTCAGTTCAAATAAATTGTGGTGGGTAATAATCCAGGTAGTTCACTGTACTCTTCTTCCAAGTTATTAGTAAATTTGAAATTTTTTTATAATAAAAAGTTGAAAAGAACTCAGATTATAATTTGGCCAGCCATTCTTCATCTTAATCCAGCACCTCATGTGACGTGGAGAAGATATCGAGAGCACTCAGAGGTGTGCTCACTTTTTTTTTTTAAGAATTACTTTAACTTTATTTATTATTATTATTATTGTTATTATTTAATTTGACCACAGGGAGACAGAGAAAGAGAGAGAAGGAAAGTGAGAAAATAAACTGCCAGGTCTAGGACTTGAACCGTGGTCAGCCATGTGGGAGTCCAGCACCTTTAACCACCATGCCACCTGCTGGCCCTGTGTGCTCAAATTTTTGTTGACTATTTTTTGTTCAATATTTCGGGTATCATTTTCATGAAGAAGGAAGATCTGCATTTCCCTTGCCTGGTGTATTCAGGGGCTCGTGGCACCTCGTACTTCATTAGCACCACCCAATATTGTGGCTGCTCCAAAACGTTTAAACAAAACACGCTGAGCATTCGTGGTTGTGTAAGTGCAATGCACGGTCCTTTACAGTACAGAGGGGATGCTATTGACTCATCTCTGATCCAGACTATGCACTTTGAGCTGTTTTCAAGGGGAATGATGAATGTATTCATTTATTAACCACATATTTATTGAACAAGGCATTGTACTGAGACAGAGAGATGACAACGCACCTGTCCTAGGAAGCTTCAAAACTTCCTGGTGAGATTTGACATGCAAAGTGGTAACTGTATTACTAGATAATTATGAATGAGATAAGTACAAAATACGACAGGAGTGAGGATCTGCCCTAATTCATTTAACTACCTCTGTAGGACAACTTCTTGAGGTCAGGGTTGCAGGTTGTGACCAAGGAATGGGTTACAGTAACTAGCCCAGTAGGTCGGCCCATGACCCGAAAATCACAGTCATGTTCTCTAATCGGTGATACTGTAAAACCTCAAAATATTCTGCCAATGTCACCAACATGGTAGCAATCCATGCAGATTTGGGGGAGAAGGAGAAGGACATTACCTTATTCACTCTTGTAACCCCTCATATCATCAAATCCATCAAAAAGATATAATGGTTGTTAAACTAAATTGAATTGGTCCTTTATCTCTTTGAATTAGATTCAGAAGAGATTTCCATATTGCTAAGAGCTTATCTAACACTGGGATACATAAAATAAGGAAGGAAAGGAAGGACAGTGATAATGGATGTCCTTCTGAACACAGGCCATGTGGTAATCAATTCAACCTGGAGAGACGGGCCTTATCTAGTTATTTGTTATGATTTTTCAAGCTGCCAGGTCCAGGACTCAACCACAGCCAAACACGTGGGAATGCAGCACATTAACCACTAGGCCACCTACTAGCCCCTTGACCTCTTATTTTTATTATTTTATTTTATTTTTTTATTTTTTGGAGAGGTTTTCACTATAGGGCACATGCGCTCGCCAGACAGACAGAGAGAGACAGAGAGACAGAAAGCGAGACATCACCCCCCAGGGGGGATGGTCACGCCGCAATCCCTTCTCCTCCATTCTCCTCTCGGGATCTTGGGCATGCACGCACACGCGCCCGGCGTGAGTTTTAAGCCACCGGGTCCGGGACGCGAACCGCAGTCGACTACGTGAGAGTTCGGCGACATAGCCATTACGCTTAACTGCTGGTCCCTATTTATTTTTATTTTTAAATTAATTAAAAAATAATTACTTATTTAATTTATTATTAGTATTATTTTTCAATTTCCCAGAGAGAAAAAGAGAGAGAGGGAAAGTAAGAAAGCAAGCCACCAGGTCCAGGACTTGAACTGTAGTTAGACACGTAGGAGTGCTGTGCCTCAACCACCGTGTGCCACCTCCTGGCCCTGACCTTCTGTTATTAAAAGTATAGTTTTAGGGGCCATTGGGTGACTTGGTGGTTGAGGCACTAGATCCTGCACGACCTACTCTCCACTTTGAGTCCTGACTGGGTGGCTTGAAAAACATGTTGGGCACATGTGTGCTCAAAATTCTGCGAATGAAAGGGATTGTGGCATGGCCATCATTTCTCAGGGATGATTTCTCACTTCTCTCTCTCTCTCTCCCTCTTCCTCTCTGTTTCTCTCTGGCAAGTGCACTTCCTCTACGGGCAAATTCCAAAACAAAAGTTCGATAGTTCTGAATAAGAGTTTATGATTGCAGGGTGATCTCTCCAAAGCAGTAGTTCTCAACTGGGTTTTTTTTTTTTCCCCACCAGGGGGCATTTGGCAATGTCTGGAGATATTTTTGGTGGCACAACTTGGGGAAGAGAGATGGCGCATGGTAACACAGCTGGACCCACAGGGGATGGGCTTTGAGTTTGCTTCCTGGGACCTCCCTGAGCATGCTGTGACTGGGGCTGCCCAAGACCGGGTGGATCACAATGTAACTCTTTCTCTGTATCTCTGTCTCTCTTTCATGGAAGAAATAAATGAGTAAGTTTTCCAAAAACAAATCTCTTAATAATTAAATAAATGTAATCCCAGTTAGCTATATAAAGAAAGTAAGAAAAAGCAGGTGAAAATAAGAGTAATAATAAATTTATTTTTTGAGAATTTTTTTTTTTTTTGCTATTGGGTGTATATACTTGTCAGAGAGACAGAGAGCGAAAGTGAGAAATCACACCCCCCACCCCCACCCCCCAGGGAGGGTGGCATGCCCCAGCCCCTTCTCCTCCATCTCTTCCTCTTGGGACTTTGGGCACCCATGCACATGTGCCCGGCATGAGTTTCAAGCCTCTGGGTTCAGGACTCAAACCACAGTTGGCCATGTGGGAAACCAGTGCCTTAACCACTACGCAACCTGCTGGCCCCAACAGATTTCTTTTAGCTTATTATATCCAAAATGCTATCAGTTTAACATATGATCAATATAAACATGACTAATGATGGGCCAGCAGATGTGTGATGGTTATGGTGCTGGACTCTCATGTGGCCAACAGCAGTTCAAGTCCCGAACCTGGCCGCTTGCTTTCTCACTTTCTATTTTCTCCTCCCTCTCTCTCTCTCTCTGTCTGTTTCTCTCTGGTGAGCACATGTGCCCTACAGACAATTGGAAATGATGGGACCAGCAGTTGGCGTGATGGCTACGTTGCTGAACTCCCATGTAGTTGACTGCGGTTTGAGTCCCAGGCCCGGTGGCTTAAACTCACGCTGGGCGCTTGTGTGTGTATGCCCAAGATCCTGAGAGGAGAATGGAGGAGAAGGGTTTGTGGTGTGGCCATTCCCCCTGGTGGGTGATTTCTCACTTTCTATTTTCTCCTCCCTCTCTCTCTCTCTCTGTCTGTCTGGCGAGCGCACACGCCCTATAGCAAAAACCTCTCCAAAAGAAAGAAAAACAAAGAAAATTGGAAATGATAATAATAGTAACTAAAATTAAATAATTCTTTGAAAAAAAAGGTTAATGAGATAGTTTACATTTTTAAAGGATTATTTATTTAATTGTATTTATTATTATCTTTTAATTTGCTATAGGACATGTGCTCTCACCAGAGAGAGAAAGAGAGGGAAAGTGAGAAAGCAAGCCACCAGGTCTAAGACTAGAACCATGGTCAGGTATGTGGGAATTCAGCGCCTTAAGCACCATGCCACTGGCTGGCCCCGATAGTTTACATCTTTTTCACACTAAGTCTTCAAAATTCAGTGTTTATTATATAGTTCCAACACATCTCAGTGTGGAATAGTCACATTTCAAGACTCAAAACCATCCGTAGTGGGTGGCTCCTGACCTGGATGGCACTGACCTGGACCTGTGACAAGAACCACCAAAGGTTCTTACTGAAAATGTAGAACCTGAGCATTATGCCCCAATTTTGATTCAGCATATCTGGAGTGAGAACCAAAGGCCACATTTTTAATGTCTTCCTGGATGATTTTGATACAGTTGGCTTATGGACCACATACTGGGAAACTGTGGTTTACTCTAGGCCATTGGCTTGCATGAGAGAAGACATGTGCCTTGCAGTCCCTCATACTCTACCCTGAAATCCTGTTCCTTAGATAAGAGGTGTCAGAGCTATAGAAGATACAGGGAAAAAGTTGTTTGGTGTTGGTTTTCAAAGAGGGAATGAAGAATATCTTCCATAAGAAAATCTTGAATATAGTTTTATAAATCCCCAGAAAGACGATTTTTTCCTTTTCCCCTTATTTTTTGGACCATTTCTGCATTTATTTTTTAAAAACATAAATCCATACACGTATAGGTAACATTTTCCTATTTTTAAGGAGTTTTACTTCCTCAATCTTCTGCAAGTGTGCTAAGGAGACTCAGCACAGACCTCTCAAATAGGAAGCGACCATCTTGTGACTCAGAGAATGCCACAAACCATACTCCACTAAGAAGAGTCTTTCCCTTTTTAGTACAGTAGGTTAGACTCTCTGAAACACTGTTAAGACTGCTACTGTGTCCTCACATCTGCCGCTTGTTTTCTTCTCCTTAATTTGAACTGAGTAACATACAAACTCATTGTAAGTGAGTCTGTTTCCCAAAGTACAAAACTGGCCTTCCTGAGGGCAACGAGGAAGGAGAATTGTGCCAATGACATCTCGGTCCCCTGTATTGTCTCACCTGAATCCATCATCGAGACCACTTTGTTCACAAGGAAACGATTTCTGAGAGAAGGTCCAGGTACATCTGATTTGTGGGTAAGCTTTAAACCTGACGGAAAAACAGAAGTCTTCATATTGGTCAATTTCATAATCTTCACTTGAGTTGGTAGCATTTATAAATCCCTTTTCTGTAGAAACAAAACAAAACCAAAACAAAACAAATGCATTTATAAGTTAGAGAACGAGACTCATATGAAAACACAATGAGGTGATAGACTAATTTTTTGTCCATCAATGTAACACAGGAAAAGTCTGATGCTGGCATGCTGCGGGTCAGATAGTCGAAGAAGGAATACAGGCGCGCTAGTCCCCATGCTAAGCCTGAGCTCGTCATCTTTTGGTGCCAAGATCTCCTTTCAAGTGTATGTAAATAACTGACTCTCTTTCCAGAGAAATGAATGTACAGATTTTTGTTTAGACAGTTTTTGTTTTTAAAGAACATTTATTTATTTATCTATTGCTCTGTTGTGATTTTCAAGCTGCTAGGTTCGGGACTTGAACCATGGTCAGCCATGTGGGAATCCAGTGCCTTAATCACCATGTCACCTGCTGGTCCCTTGTTTAGACAGTTTTAAGAGCTGAAGGGCTCCCCATCTCCAGTCAACCATGTAGATACGGAGGGGTTCCTTAACAGAACCTAGAAGATCCTGTTCCCAGTCAGAACAACTCTCTCAGCAATGAGGCTGCATGAAATCATCTAAAGGCACAAATAAAAGAATAATCTGACAAGCAATATTCACAAGGTTTCTTTGTGGAACATGTCCTTGTAAGTTTGCTAAGAGAATCACTGCATTTCTTAGCATTTTCTTTATGGCTAAAGGCTGCACTCAAATCTGAGATTGCTTAAATGTTGTTTTAAAATCCTATGTAGTCCACCTAAATTTCAGCGCATCTAAATACATGCACGGTGTTTTCAGTCATTGCTCATTGCCCTTTCCCTTGGTTCTTAGAAAAATATTTATTACGTGCCTGTTGTGTGTCAGGCTCTCTGCTAGATTCTGGAGCTCTAGGTAGAAGGCATAGGGTCAGCAGGTGGCTTGGAGTTTAAGGCGGCTGATACCACATGGCTGATTTGGCCGTCGGAGTCCCTGACTTGGTGGGCTTGAAAGTCACACTGGGTATGTGTGCATGCATGCCCCAAATCCTGAGGGGAAGAGAGGAAAGTGAATTCTGGTATGGTCACTTTCCCTCTCTTTTTCTCTCTGTCTCTCTTAGGTGAGTGCACACACTCTCTAGCACAAACTAAAAAAACAAAACAAAACAAGAGATTGTCCCTGTCCTTAGGAATGCACTGCAGTGTTAAGTGCAGACAGTGGCATTCAAGAGGGCATGGTTTAACTGGAAAAGGACTGGACTGGGCAGTGTATTCCTTGCAAAGCTATTCTAACTCAATTTCTTTCTTTCTTTCTTTTTTTTTTTTTTTTTTTTTTTTGAGAGGTTTAGAGGTTTTTGCTATAGGGCGTATGCGCTCGCCAGACAGACAGAGAGAGACATAGAGACAGAAAGCGAGAAATCACCCCCCAGGGGGGATGGTCACGCCGCAATCCCTTCTCCTCCACTCTCCTCTCGGGATCTTGGGCACGCATGCACACGCGCCCAGCGTGAGTTTTAAGCCACCGGGTCCGGGACGCAAACCGCGGTCGACTACGTGGGAGTCCAGCGACATAGCCATTACGCTAACTGCTGGTTCCCTAACTCAACTTCTTTTTTCAGCTTTTAACATTATCTTGGAATCAGAAATGGGATTATATACCTCACATTCCACACTAAAGCAACCAAACTATGAACAAAGATTGCATGGCAGCCTGCATTACCTAGGATGGTAACCAAAGCTGATTGACTGGGATGCTCTGAAGAGGAACAAGTGTAATATCCAGTGTCGTTTTTTCCCACTGATGATACAAAAGCAAATAGAATCCGTATCATAGTTCTGTTTGTTGAATACGTGCTCATCTCAAAGTAGCTGCCCTAGGTTTTAATAAAACAGAGTTTGAATTTAATGTTTTCAATTTGTACATTTGGTTTATTATTTCTGCATTTTCAGAATTCAAACTTCTCTATTACCTCCTCGAGAGCTTTGTTTTCTAACTCCCAGGTGAGCCCAAATCCATGGTTCACATGAATAGCCTTACACCTTATCCATAATGGTTCCCCAACTTTCAGAAATAATTGTGGCAGTGTGGTCTGAGGAGTTTTATTTAGATCTGGAAGATAAAAACAACCCACATAAGAAATAAAGAGTGATTTTCCCTCATTATAGAACATATTCTGAACATTCTGAAAGACCAAGATTTTATAATTATGTAATTATTTAATTTTATGTATGTATTATCATTATTATTATTATTATTATTTTAATTTGCAATAGGACACTTGTGCTCACCAGAGAGAGAGAGGTAGCAATTGAGAAAGAAAGTGAGAAAGCAAGCCATCAGGTCTGGGACTCAAACCGTGGTCAGCCAGGTGGGAGTCCAGCGCCTCAACCACTATGCCAGCTGCTGGCCCCAAAAGACAAAAATTGTAACATCATCTCAAATGTTACTAACTATATAATAAAAGGATGTTTCAGAGACTAACTACTCTTTTCTAAAGAAGTCAGCATTTACAGAATCCATGATGTTACTTTTAAGTTGGTACAGAGGAATTGGAGAACTTCTGAAGTTGAACGATTACCTAGTGGCAACTGTTAGTCCCAGGATCTGTCTGTCTTTCTTCCTTTTAAAAAAATAGTTATTTTATTTAACTTTATTTATTTATTTAAACTTAACCAGAGAGGGAACAGAATGAGAAAGTGAGAGGGCAACTGAGAAAGAAAATCACCAGGTCTGAGACTTAAGCCATGGTCAGCCATGTGGGAGTCCAGTCCCTTTTGCCACTACGCCACCTGCCGGCCCCAGTCCTAGGGTGTTTCTAAGGACTAGTCACCGAAAGTCAAAATGCATGATACTGAGGCGTTACCTAGAGTGAACAGCTTGGTACACTCCCTGCCCATTTCATTTCTTGCACAGCACCTTATGTCTGTTCCAAATAATTCACGAAGTACCTTTTCCTCCTTTTTAACAACAGCTGGACTTTCTTCTTTACAGCTGCAATTGAAAAATAAATGTCATCTGATGGAACATGCTTTACTTTAAAATTACCCATGAATCTTCAGGAGAAGGACACAATTAAAAGGTCCAGAGCTAGTTTTCAGGGAATAAAGAAGAGTTAGGTCAAAGGTAAGCAAATTGCAATCTGTGGTTTCAGCCAAGGGTTCAGAGAAAAGTAGCTGGTTACTCATTATCGCAACTAACTAGACTGACACTAGAGAGAATTGCGTACCGATAGCTAAAAACTGTGGGGTTTTGGTGACCTCTTTTGTTGCAATTTAAAGGCAGAGAATGAGGGGCCAGCAGGTGGCATGATGGTTAAGGCACATGGCCCCTGATGGGTGGATCGAAAATCATGCCAGGCATGTGTGTCATACCCAAGATCCTAAGAAGAGACTGGAGGAGAAGGGATTGGGATGTGGCCATTCCCCCCGGGAGATGATTTTTCACTTTCCCCGTTCTCTGTCTCTCTCCAGGGAGCACACGCACCCTATGACAAAAACCTAAAAACTAAAATTAAATTAATAAATAGAGGCGGGGAAAGGAATTTAGAGAGAAGAAGGAGAGAAATTTGATTGGCTTCAGAGCAGCTTAACAGGTAGGCAGCTTTTCCGGGGTAGCACATAAGATAGCTGGTGAGTGGGAGAGAGGTTGCTGATGTTGCAGAAGTCTCCCGAGATCCAGAGGGGAGGTGGTGCCTCACCGGATCTGCCAAGACCAGCTCAGTGTTCAACGGAGCAATATCTGCTCCTCCAGCCTTGGTAGAAAATGGGCTTTGGTTCCTAATGACAGCTTTCCTAATCTTGATCTTTTCCAAAGCAGATAAATGGCTTTGGAGTCTGTGGAGTTCCTGTTCTCTTTATCACTTTAGTCAAGTGGATTCTTGTCTTTGTTTCTGTATCTTCCCTTGAGGATTTTCCCCCCTTAAATTTTCTTTTTTTCTTTTATAAGAGAGAAGAGAAAGAGAGTGAGAAAGCACCATCCCCAAATAGGGTCTTCATGCCATGACCAACCTGATGACAAGCGAGCATCCTCAAGTGCACACCTAGCTTATGCAAGGAGGCCCCAGCATGTAGCCAAAGACCTTCCCGTGTGGGTCCACAGGGCAGAGTGTCATGGTAGCTGGTCCCCATATTCTTCTCTAATTACAAGACAACAATAATTTTTAAAGGTTTTCGCCATAAGCAGTGTGCATTTGGCAGAGAGCAAGAGACAAACAGTGAGAAGGAAAGTGAGAGGAAAAGTGAGAAATCTCCCCCCAGAAAAGTGAGAAATCATGCTGCAATCGCTTCTCCATTCTCATCCGGGATTTTGGGTGCACACACACACACACACACACACACACACACACGCATCCGGCATGACTTTCCAGCTGCCAGGTCTATGACTTGAACTGCGGTCAGCCATGTGTGAGTCCAGTATCTTAACCACCACACCACCTGCTGGCCCCACATGACGATAATAATTGGGTTCAGTGTACAAATTTGGAAAATACAGAAAACACACAGGAAAGAATTTTTAATTATCTATATTCCTAGTACCCTGAGATAACAACTATTACTCTTTCTCCATTTTTCCTATGCACACATTATATATATGTCTATAAGTGATCTCTTTTTCTCTTTTCTAAAATTTGAGATCACACTAATATCATTTGGTAACCTGATTTTATTTTTTTCTTTACTTTTTCTCCTATCTAGTCACTAGAGAGTCTCCTATCTAGTTTTTCTTTCTTTCTTTAAAATCTGCTATATATAGGGTGTCCATGTGCTCGCTGGAGACAGAAAGAGAGAGGGAGGAAATGAGGAAGCATCCCCCAGGGTGACAAACAGGCCACAGTTCCCCCTGGTCCATTCTCTTCTTGAGAATTTGGGCACACAGGCACACACGCCCCATGTGTTTTCAAGCTACTAGATCCTGGACTTGAGCGCCATCCAAGATCACACAGCTGGTTAGCAAACCAGGGTTCAAACCTAGGTTATCTGGCTCTAGAGTCTACATTCTTAAATGATCATATTATATTGCTTTCCTAGAATAAACAGAATAATCAGAAACTAAACATTTATTCACAAGGAATATCTCACTATTATAAGAGAATTATACTTTAAAATCATTACTTTTTCTTTCCCAACCAGACGCTCAGGGAGCCAACAAACCCGTAACTTAGAAAGACCTTGATTTGTGTGCTTTAACACCCAAGCAGGAGCCTGCATTCAACTGGAGAAGTTCCAAAAATGCCCCTAAGAAACTCCCCCATCACCTTCCTTGTGAAGCCCATACTAGTTATTCTTCAAGTCTAAAGAGCCAGTTTCCTGTTTACATGGAGATAAATTAAATTTTATGTACAGTATGATGTCAACTACATTAGAATAAAAACTAATAACAAATGATCTTTAGACATGTCATACCTTTCACCTTGAGAATTGCAAAACACCCATTCCACAATCGGTTCTGGAACGCTCTCAGATATGCAGACCAGTGCGTCCTGATTTTCCATTTTTCTAAAGTAAGGCCTTCTTAATGTGTAAAGCAGTGTACCTAAAGCAACACAAATTGTTAACATTTTAACATGTTAAAAATAACTGTCTTAGCAGACCCCCTCAAGAAAAGAATTCTACAGCATTAAGAAAAGTTAGTATTGTATACCATACAGTGTCTACTGCTCTCCTTCCCCAACCAATACATTATATTCAAAGCTAGCTACAATGTCAACTTTAACTTTGATCCTCTTAACCAATCTCTTTGAGTTTTTTCCCATCTACAGATAAATAAAGCAATAAAGTAAAACCATATGAAAATACAAATATTGATATGCATAAGAAAAAAGAAACTAGCAATAACATATAGCTTAATATTCTTTTAAACAAATAGTTTAAAACTCAATTTTTTAAATCAACAGATAATTTTTCATTTTTTGTCTATTAAATTTTTTTCCTGATCCCCTCCGTCTTAACTCCTCCTATACTGTCTCTAGTATCTTCAGTTGCCCTCCCTATTTTTATACCTCCCAATCGTTCAGTTTCTGCTATAGAGTGCAGACATTCGGTATATATCAAGCGGGGATATACAATGCTTGTCTTTCATAATTCAATTTGCTTTGTTTAGCATTAAATCTTCCATATTCATCCACTTTGTATAAAATGTCAGAGTCTCATTTTTTTTTTTATGGCTGAGTAGTATTCTATAGTGTACGTGTGCCACATTTTTTCAATCCACTCATCTGTCTTGGATATTTGGGTTAATTCTATGTCCTAGCAATTGTGAATAATGCTGCAATAAACATAGATTTGCAAGTGTTTTTAAGACTGTTTTCCGACCCTTCGGGTAGATACCTAAAAAAGGAATTACTGAGTCTTATGGTAGTTCTATTTGTAGGTTTTGAGAAGCCTGCATATCATTCTTCACAGTGGCTGTAATAATTTACATTCCTACCAATAGTGTAGAAGGGTGCTCTTTTCACTACAGCCTTTCCAGCACTTATCATTCTTTTTTTTTTTTTTTTGGAGAGGTTTTCACTATAGGGCGCGTGCGCTCGCCAGACAGACAGAGAGAGACATAGAGACAGAAAGCGAGAAATCACCCCCAGGGGGGATGGTCACGCCGCAATCCCTTCTCCTCCATTCTCCTCTTGGGATCTTGGGCACGCACGCACATGCGCCCGGCGTGAGTTTTAAGTCACCGGGTCCGGGACGTGAATCGTGGTCAACTACGTGGGAGTCCAGCGACATAGCCATTACGCTAACTGCTGGTTCCCAATCATTCTTTATTTCTTAATCTTAGCTATTCTGACTGGGGTCAAGTGGAAAGATAAGGAACGCTTCAAGAATTTGCGTGGGGAACCAGAAGTTAGCATAATGACTATGTCGCTGGATTCCCACGAAGTCGACCGTGGTTCGCGTCCCTGACCCGGTGGCTTAGAACTCACGCCGGGTGCGTGTGCGTGCGCGCCCAAGATCCCGAGAGGAGAATGGAGGAGAAGGGATTGCGGTGTGACCATACTCCCTGGGGGGTGATTTATCGCTTTCTGTCTGCTCTCTCTCTGTCTGGCAAGCGCACACGCCCTATAACGAAAAACCTCTCAAAAAAAAAAAAAAAATTTGCATGTAATCCTCATGCAGGGGTCATGTTAATCTTCTCTGTATCATTCCAAATTTAGTATATATGCTGCCAAAGTGAACACAAAACTCTAAATCTTTTTTATTTTTATTTATTTTTTTTTTTTCATGTAATCCTCATGCAGGGGTCATGTTAATCTTCTCTGTATCATTCCAAATTTAGTATATATGCTGCCAAAGTGAACACAAAACTCTAAATCTTTTTTATTTTTATTTATTTTTTTTTTTTTGAGAGAGGTTTTTGCTATAGGGTGCGTGTGCTTGCCAGAAAGACAGAGACAGAGAAACAGAAAGCGAGAAATCACCCCCCCCCCGGGGGGGGATGGCCATGCCACAATCTCTTCTCCTCTATTCTCCTCTCGGGATCTTGGGAACGCATGCACATGCACCTGGCGTGAGTTTAAGCCACTGAGTGGGTCCGGGACTCAAACCGTGGTTGACTACATGGGAGTTCAGCGACATAGCCATTACACTAACTGCTGGTCCCTAATCTAAATCTCTAGTCTAAAACTAGGCAGAAATATTCTAAGATTTAGAGGTGTAGAAATTCTAGATGTCTTCAAAAAGTTCAGGGAAAATGTGTACTATGAAGAAGCTATGATGGATTTCAATTTTCACCAAAATAAAGTAGTACTTTAATCTTATTTTTCCATGAACCTTTTTTTTTTTTTTTTTTTTTTTAAATTTGCTGGAGGGACCATGTGCTTGCCAGAGTGAGATAGAAAGGCAAAGTGGGAAAGCCCTCCCCGCCATGGGGGACAGTCATGCTACAATCCCTTCTCCTCCATTTCTCCTTTCAGGATTTTGGGCACACATACACATGCACCTGGCGTGTTTTTCAAGCAGCCGGGGCCAGGACTTGAACTGTGCAGTCAACCATGTGGGATTCAGCCACCTTAACCACCACGTCACTAGCAGGCCCTCTACGAACTTTTCAAATCCCCTTGTATAATAGGATGGTGTTAGAAATGGATCAAAATTTATAGGGCTAGTTGAGCTTCTGATTCTCATTGGACCATCTCTCATACACACACAGACTCCTTGGCCTCTACTTCCACCTATGCTTAATTCATAAATGTTCTACTTCAGCTTAGACTCCTCTAGGGACTGGAGTTCACTGTATTCATGGGAAGATCATTCCATTTTTTTTTTATAATATTTTGTTTTAATTGTCAGAGGGCAAACATGCTCACCAGAGAAAGAGAGAGTCAGAGAAAGGAAAAGCACCCCCGCAGGGAAGCGTAGTCATGCCAAAATTCCTTTTTCTCCTCCAGAATTCTTTATCTATTTGGGGCATACACACACACACACACACACACACACACACACACACAAGCACACACACACACTTGGTGTATTTTTCAAACCGTCAGAGCCAGGATTCAAACCACAGTCAGTTATGTGAGATCCGGGTCCCTTAATCACTAGGCTACGGGGCCAGCCAACAGACATTTTAAAGGAAGTTTTTCTATGCTGAATTCCAATATCATTCAACATGTAGCTTCTACAATTTCACTTTTAAAATCTAACTTATGTTTTAAAGACTCATCCACGGTTTCGCATGTAGCTATACTTCATTCACTTTTTATTGCTATATATATTCCTCTGGCAAATAAATCACAATCGATGTTTTCATTTTCTCAATGTGGACACTGGGTCATTTTTAGTTTTTCCAACTATCAACCATGGTGCTATGAACATTCCCTACATCTTGAAAGAGGCACAGGTGTGGCAGTTTATTTAATAATATGTCTAGGAATGGAACTGCTGGTTCACATAGTAAGGGCATATTCAGCTTTGTACATAATAACTGACTTTGCAAAATGGTTATACTAATTTACACTAACACAGCAGATACGAGAATTCATATTGCTCTATACACTAAATGTTGTTAATTTTCAACACTTTTTTTTTTTTTTTGAGAGGCTTTTGCTATAGGGCGCGTGCGCTCGCCAGACAGACAGAGAGAGACAGAGACAGAAAGTGAGAAATCACCCCCCGGGGGGGGATGGCCACGCCGCAATCCCTTCTCCTCCATTCTCCTCTCGGGATCTTGAGCACGCAGGCACACGTGCCCGGAACACTTTCATTTTTAACAATCTAGAGGGTATAAAATGATATCTCATTTTACTCTTAATTTGATTTCTCAATTATTAATATGTGTTAAAAAATTACTTGGGAGACCATTAACTGAGAGGGTGCCAGCACTTTGGGTTTCTTCACAAGTAAACCAAAACCCACTCAGTGAAGCAGCAAAATAAAACATGAGTTTAACTAATAAGACGCTGCCAACTCATGTCTAACTAGAGACTTTTACCTATCAGAAACTGCCAACCAACATCTAACTGGAGACTTTCCACTAACCAATCAAATATTTTGTCTTGCTTCCACAAACACCTTATACAAGTTTCTCTCTTCAATCTCCTCAGGGTAACCCAACAGCTTGTTGCCTGGAGTCACCCAATTAATGAATCACTGTTGTATTTGTTCAAATAAACTTTAAAATTTTTTAAATTTACCTGAAAACATCTTTTAACACATTTGATTTCAGTTTCATGCTCTGATAATGAAATACCCATTGGTATCTTTTTGTTAATTTTTCTACTGAGTTTTGTTTGTTTTGTTTTCTCTTACTTATCTTTTAAACTTTGCCAGAGGGCACATACACTGGCCAGAGAGAGACACAAAGAGGAAGAGAGTGGAAAAGTGACAACGTACCCCACCCATGAGAAATGGTCACATCACAATTCTCTTTCATCTCTCTCTCCTTTTGGGAGACACATGCTCACTCGTCTCTTTTTTTTTTTCTTTTTTAGAGATTTTCACTGTAGGGCGCGTGCGCTCGCCAGACAGACAGAGAGAGACATAGAGACAGAAAGCGAGAAATCACCCCCCAGGGGGGATGGCCACGCCACAATCCCTTCTCCTCCATTCTCCTCTCGGGATCTTGGGCACGCACGCACACGCGTGAGTTTTAAGCCACCGGGTCTGGGACACGAACCGCGGTCGACTACGTGGGAATCCAGCGACATAGCCATTACGCTAACTGCTGGTTCCCATGCTCACTCATCTTATTTCTCAAGCTGCCAGGTCTGAGACCTGAAATGCTCAGTCAGCCATGTGGGATCCAGCTGTCTTAACCACCACACCACAGGCTGGTCCCTTATTTACTTACAGATACTCTTTACATATTATGAGTATTAATCCTTTGCTGATTATGAACAACAAATATTTCTCATTTTGTGGTTTTACTTCTTCTCCCTATAATTTCTATTAGTCCCATTTATACCTCTTGAGTGATTTTTTAAAAGTCTAGTTTTGCAGGGCCAGCAGTTGGCATGGTGGTTAAGGCACTGGACTCCCACATGGTTGCCTGTGGCCAAGTCCTAGACCTGGCAGCTTGCTTTCTCACTTTCCCTCTCTTTCTCTCTCTTTTAGGTGAGCACATGTGCCCTAAAGCAAGTGAAATAATAACAAATAAAATTAAATAAATAATTCTTCTAAAAAAAAGCGTCTAGCGGGACCAACAGGTGGCATGATAGTTAAGGCACTGGACATTCCTACATGGCCGACCATGGTTCGAGTCCTGGACCTGGTGGTTTTCTTCCTCACTTCCTCACTTTCTCTCTCTCTCTCTCTCTCTGTGTTTCTCCTCTCTGGTCAAAATTTTAAAAACATAAATGAGTGAATAACTAAAATTTAAAATAAATAATTCTTTTTTTTAAAAAAAATGTCTTGCTTTGCTTCCACATGAAAATCCTTTAAGTATCTAAAATCCAAAACCAAGGTCAAGGGAGATAATTACCATTGATGGTATTTTAACAAGTTAATACATGTCTTCTGAATCAAATTCTAGAGAATTTCTTCTACACTGTATTGCAATTAATCTCCTCTCCTCAAAACATTTCCTTTCCTGTGCTAAACATTACCAATTCTTTCAGCTGCTCCTAATTTAAGGAATTACAAGTTCACTACCCTGGTTACTCTATATTGAAAATATGTAGAACTGAAAATAATAATCTTCTCCTCATTTCCATAATCTGGGCATTATACTTTTATGAACACTGCCAAGGTTTAAATATACTTTTTTTTAGCAACCATACCACACTGTTGGTTAAAACTGTGCTTGTGGTTGATAACCCTTTCCTCTTTTCACACTATTGCCACATTTCTTCCACCTGTGTTTTTGAACCCTGCCACCGGGTAGAATGCCAAAAACGTTACAATTTACTTGAATGCTCGTTGCTATATTTTTATTTTGAAAATACTTTTTTTTTTAGAATTATTTATTTAGTTAGTTCCATTTGTTCTTCTTATTTTTTAATTTGACCAGACAGAGACAGAGAGAGAAAGGGAAAGTGAGAAAGTAAGCCACCAGGTACAGGACTCGAACCACATTCAGCCAAGGGAATCTAGAGCCTTAATCACCACACCACCTGCCAGTCCCCATAATACTAATTTTAGTGGTCAATCCCCAGATCTCACCCATATCTCTCAGCACCATCTGACATAATTGCTCACCTACTTCCAGAAACTCTTCACATGGTTCCACATATTACATATCTAATTTACCTCCTATCTGAGTGGAACTGCAGTCGGCCATGTAGGAGTCCAGTGCCTTTAACCACCGCACCACCTGCTGGCCCCTATTTTGAAAGCCTTAAGAGAAAATAAAGAAAGAAAAAAGGTGATGCCCTGAATATAATAAAGGCACAGCAGATGGTCACGCACCTTATACAGATACACACACTTAGCAAAAAAGAGAGAAAGGAAGAGAGCAAGAAAGAGAGAAGGGAGAGAGTAATACATCTCATCGTATCCTTTACAACCTGGAGCGTATACTTACTGTCCTCAGAGGAGGGAAAGGAACCAGGGAGGGGGCAAAACCAAAGAGCAATGAAAGGTAGCTCTGGGATTTTGAGCATCTAGGGCTCTGGTCTGGCCAATTTCAGAGTAACCGAAGGGCTTTCCAGAACAAATTTGGACAGATTTTTACTTGATATATGCCTTGCAGGCTGACTTTAAAACCTAATCCCATCGTCAACCACAGTAAGATGACCTTTCTGGGAATCTGAAGTGTTCTCTGCCCTTAGCAGTTAGTGAGAAACCACACCCTCTCCCACAGACCCAGTGCCCTAGGGAGCAGGAAGTGAGACTGGCTGCTGGAATCAATCTCTCGCTATGTGGGTTACCACCTGCTTCAGGGGGTCTTTCTCGTCTACAATCCATCAAGGCAGGCTCATCCGGAGCATCTGAGATGATACCCACAAACCTCTTCGGCAAAGGGTGGTTGTGGTTCTTTCTGGCCCAGGGCACCTGTGTGGGGAGATCCCTGAGCACCCCGCCCCAGCTTGGACACTAGAGTCAGGGACAAGGAAGAGGGGAGCCAGGAAGTCATACCAATGCCTATCTAGGGCTTGGATCTCCACACTGAACATATACCAAATGTCCACACTCCATGGAGCAAACTGAAGGACTCAATGGCATCCAAGTAGAGAGAGTAATGATAGTTAAGAGGGATTGTGATGGGGGGAATGTTGGAAAAAAATGATGAAAAGACTCAAAAATCCATGTAAGGGGTCATAGGTGGTGTGGTGGTTAAGGCACTGAACTCCCACATGGCCGCCTGTAGTCAAGTCCCAGAACTGACAGCTTGCTTTCCTTTCTCTCTCTCTCTCTCTCTCTCTCTCTCTCTCGTCAAATTAAAAAGTAACAATAACAGGGGCCAGCAGGTAGTGTGCTGGTTAGGGTGATGGATTCCCACATGGCTGGCCATGGTTCAAGTCCCAGACCTGGTGGCTTACTTTCTCACCTTCCCTTTCTCTCTCTCTGGTCAAATTAAAAAATAAAAGGAAGAGAGGGCCGGCAGGTAGTGGGGTGTTTGGGGCCGCTGGACTCTCACATGGCTGACTGCAGTTCAAGTCTCGGAGCTGGTGGCTTGCTTTCTTACGCTCCCCACCCCCTACACACACACTCTGTCCCTCTCTGGTCAAAGAAAAATAAATAAGTAGTAAATAAAGTTAAATAATTTTAAATAAATAAAAGGAAGAAATAAAGATAAATAAAAAAATAATCAAACAAAATTAAATAAATACGACTATTCCTAAAAAAAAAAAAAGAGTGCATATAAACAAGGCAAAGCGCTTATGGACAGGTGTACAGCAGAGTAAAAAGAGCATTACCTACTTGATACATACTTCCAAAAAAACTAGCAGAATAGATATCGAATGTGCACAACATACTGTAATGTTCGTTGTTGAGGAAGATGAACCTATTTATATCCTTGGTTTGATGGTCACTCTATATGCACACGTTGAAAACCATACCATATCCCACAAAGATGTACAATGATACGTAAATCACAAAATATCACAGGGGTATATATTTTTTTTTTGAGAGGTTTTTGCTATAGGGCGCGTGCGCTCGCCAGACAGACAGAGAGAGACATAGAGAGAGAAAGCGAGAAATAACCCCCCAGGGGAGATGGTCACGCCACAATCTCTTCTCCTCCATTCTCCTCTCGGGATCTTGGACAAGCATGCACATGCGCCCGGTGTAAGTCTTAAGCCACCGGGTCCGGGATGCGAACCATGGTCGACTACGTGGGAGTCCAGCGACATAGCCATTACGCTAACTGCTGGTTCCCTCACAGGGGTATTTTTAAAAGTGATATTAACCCCGAGGTTTTGGAGCACTGCTCTGGCCCCAAAGGCATGAGGACCTAAGTGAACGCAGCTTCTTTGCCCTGTCTCAGTCCCGTGAGGTGAAGCCGTGCACTTGGTGTGTACAGCTCAGTATGTGAATGCTGGTCCTGCCTGATGGGGACGCAACAAGGAGAAGCCAGAAAGCACAAGGAGAAGCCTGCCAGCTGCACAGCTGTCCCCTTCATCCCCCTCTTGTTCCTCATGGCTTGTACACAGCCTAGCATTCGTGTAGCCCTGTACTGCCCAATACAGGAGCCAGTCACTACATATGGTGGTTACTGAAATTCAAATTTTAATTAAAATGAAATAAAATTAAAACTTAGTTTCCTCACTTGTATTAGCCACATTCTGAGTGTTCAATAATCCCAAGTGACCAGTGATTACTGCATTGGAGGGACAAAGAGCACTTTCGTCATCTCAGAAAGTTCTAGAGAATCATACTGAGACCTTATAATCTCATAAGGTTTTTTTTTTTTTTGAAGTTTCTTTCTTTTTTCCAAGAGAAAGACAGTGGGGGATCTCCAACAGGGTCTTCACATTGTGATCCATCTCAGCTTCAGCTAGTCAGAATCAAAAGTCCACAAAACCCCCAGATTACACAGGGGGACCTCGAGATGCAAACCTGGGACCTTCCAATATGGGTCTGGCACTGAGAGCACTGTGTTGCCATTGTCCACTATCTGGGCCTGAGGTTTGCATTTTCATCCCCACTTAGTAGATAAGGAAATCGAGGCTCAGAAGTAACCTGCAAATGATAGCGTACTGACTCCAAGGTTTGAAGAAGCTTTCTATTCCTTGCCTGTCCACTATCTGTTACTGAAAACCCAGGCCAAGGTCCAGCTACAGTGGCGTGTGCTGCTAAGATGCTATGCTCTACCCGCCGGGACCGTAATGGGCAGGCTGGATTTGATTCCCAACAGAACCTAAAGGCCAAGTGCAGTGGCACACACATGCCTGTAATCCCAGTTACTTGGGAGGATGAGGCAGGAGGCGTGTGATAGTGAGATACTGTCCAAAACCAAACCCAACCAAACAAACAAACAACAATGAGAAAGATGTGGGAGACTTGAGTAGAAGATTTCGCTTTTTTTTTTTGTGCCAGATTTTTTAACAGCACTCACATTCTGGGAATCTACTGGACACGTCATAGACTCTCAGTTCTTAATCGGTTATATAGATAGTTGAAGTGGATTCATTCAATGCAATCACGTATCGAGACAAGTCTGACGTTGGCATCTAGTGCGACTGATCAAATGCCAGTTTGGGTTCCAAGCCACTGCTCTGGATTACTGTGAAGACCCAGTAGCAAGCTGGACTTACTTCTTATACTCACTGTAAACAATATTGTGTAATTGGTAGCTTCACTCTGAATAAAAAGTAGGTATTCTCCAGCTTGGGTTTCTGTCATTTTCAAAATGACCATGGAAACAACTCCTCTGCAAAACAAGAAAGAGAACTGGTTATTTTGGAAAATGTGTGAAACTAAAAACACAAAATTTCATAGTGAGTCAGAGGTGGTTCAGAGGCCCCTGCTTTCAGGACGCAGCTTCTATCTTGCTCAACACTCAGCCTGGACATTGCGAGCGTGGCCTTGACTCTGTTTCTTTATTCATGGCCGAGTGTGTGCCTGTGCACATCTCTAGATGTGACAGAGACAGAAAGGGGCATTCTCCATGGAGTCTGGTCATGCCATGTCCCCTTCCTCCAGTCCTCCAGCCCATCGGATCTGGGCACTCACACATGTGCCTGGCATGTTTCACACGGACCAGGCCAGGAATTCAAATCATGATAGCCACGTGGATCCAACTTCTCGAGCTGCACAGAATCACTGCACACCAGTTCTGGATCATGGATGGCACAGGCCTGGCACAGTCACAGAGGTCTCCAGATACAAACCTGGAAACCAGATGGCAACCTGGAGACCCCTCATGTGAGTCAGCCTCTCAGAGTCTTCACCTTTTATTGCTGCACCACCAGCCAGCCCAGCTCCCAGGTGACTCATGCTTTCAATGCTTGGACCCTTACCTGCCCAAAGTGTGTCTGCCTCCAACAGTTAGCATCAGCTGGGAGATTACAAAAATGCAGGAGCTCAAGTCCCACTCGAACCTGTTACTAAAATCTGCTGCATGGGACCAGCAGTTAGCATAATGGCTATGTCGCTGAACTCCCATGTAGCCGACCGTGGTTTGAGTCCCAGACCCAGTGGCTTAAACTCACACCGGGCACGGGTGCATGCGTGCCCAAGATACTGAGAGGAGAATGGAGGAGAAAGGATTGCAGCATGGCCATCCTCTCTGGGGGGTGATTTCTCGCTTTCTGTCTCTTTCTTTCTGGCGAGTGCACGCACCCTATAGCGAAATAAAACCTCTCAAAAAAAAAAAATCTGCTGCATGGGACCAGCAGTTAGCATAATGGCTATGTCGCTGAACTCCCATGTAGCCGACCGTGGTTTGAGTCCCAGACCCAGTGGCTTAAACTCACACCGGGCACGGGTGCATGCGTGCCCAAGATACTGAGAGGAGAATGGAGGAGAAGGGATTGCGGCGTGGCCATCCCCCCTTGGGAGTGATTTCTTGCTTTCGGCCTCTCTGCCTCTCTGTCTTTCTGGTGAGCGCACGCGCCCTCTAGCAAAAACCTCTCAAAAAAAAAAAATCTGCATTTTAGGGGCTGGCAGGTGGTGAGGTGGTTAAGAGTGCTAGACTCCACATGGTTGACTGTAGTTCAAGTCCCGGACCTGGCAGCTCACTTTCTCGCTTTCCCTCTCTCTTTCTGGTCAAATTAAAATAATAATAAATAAAGTTAAATAATTTTTTAATCTGCATTTTAATAACATCTCTGGGCAACTCAAATGCACATTATATACAAGAAGCCCTGAAAGAGCACCTAACAGCATGGTCAAGAGGACGTGCTCATACGCATGTCACAGTAAATCCGCAGGAAATGTATTCAATTTGCTTTGGCAGATCTGTTTTAGTGATGTGCCTTCTTTCTCTTGAACCATTCACTCACCTAGTTCCCCTCTGTGAATTCCTGGAAACCTAGGAATTAATCTTTTTGCCTATGAGTCAGAGTCCAAATACAAATTTCTATAATAATCTACTGTGAAAAAGTCACTAAAAATGTTTTTAATACTGAGTTAATTAACCCACGTGAAAACTATGACTGGCCAACAATCTAGGTTGCCTGTCATAAAGCAACAAAGTCACCTACACAGAGTGAAAGAACTTGACTTTCCTGGGGCCAGCAGGTGGCATAGTGGATAAGGGCTCTGGATTCCCACATGGCTGACCATGGTTCGAGTCCCAGACCTGGTGGCTTGTTTTCTCTTTTTCCTTTTCTCTCTCTCTGTCTCTCTCTAATCAAACTGAAAAATCACTAATGGAATTAAATAGACAATTCTTAAAAAATAAAACAAAACAAAAACAAACCTCTATTTTCCCATGTTGTTTTTTGGTCTCAATGTGGTGAGCTCTAAAATGGCATAAAATTCTGGCATAACATTTTAATAAGATTACCAAAACATTCCTTAAAACTAAAATTCTTTCTTTCTTTTCTTCCTTCTCTCTTCCCTTTTCCTTTCTTTCTTAAATTCTGGAGGGCATGTGAGCTTGCCAGAGAGAGGGAGAGAGGGAGGAAGCACCCGTCAATGGGGTATGGTCACTCTGCAATTCCTTGTCCTCCATCTCTCCCTCTTTTTGGGATTTGGGCACACACACACACACACACACACACGTGCACCTGATGTGTTTCTCTAGACTCTGGTGCCAAGATTTAAACTGCAGTTGGCCATATTAAAATCAGCCCTCTTAACCACCACTAGACTATGGGGCCAATCCCAAACTAAAATTCTTTTCTTTCTTTCTTTCTTTTTTTTTTTTTTTTTTTTTTTTTTTGTTTTTTCCCTAAAGGGAGCGTGCACTCACCAGAAAGAGACAGAGAGGCAAAGTGAGAAATTATGCCCCCAACCCACCCCAGGAAGGATGGCATTCCCTTCTCTCCCCTTCTCCTCTTGGGATTTGGGGCATGCATGACACGTGCCCGGCATGATTTTTAAGCTGCTGGGTCTGAGACTCAACCCACAGTGAGTCATCTATAATCCAGTGTGTTAACCACCAGTCCTCCTGCTAGCCCCACAGCTAAAATTCTTTTTTATTTTTTTTGGAGAGAATTTTGCTATAGGGCATGTGCTCTCGCCAGAAAGACAAAGAGAGACAGAGAGACAGAAAGTGAGAAATCACCCTCTCCAGGGGGGATGGCCACGCAGCAATCCCTTCTCCTCCATTCTCCTCTTGGGATTTTGGGCATGCATGCACACGCGCCCAGTGTGAGTTTAAGCCACAGGGTCTGGGACTCAAACCGTGATCGACTACATGGGAGTTCAGTGATGTAGCCATTATACCATCTGCTGGTCCTGCCACAGCTAAAATTCTTAATAGAAGAGTGGTTTAATTTAACTCCAAAGATAAAATAAATAATAATAATGAAAGGAAGTAATACAATCCCAAGATTTAGAACTAACCTTCAGAATTATATTCACTGTCTTAAAAATTACTTAAGCGTTTCTCTGACCTTAAAGAGCAAATACAGGGGGAACCAGCAGTTAGCGTAATGGCTATGTCACTGGACTCCCACTTAGTCGACCGCGGTTCGCGCCCCAGACTCAGTGGCTTAAAACTCACACCGGGCACGTGTGCGTGCGTGCCCAAGATCCCGAGAGGAGAATAGAGGAGAAGGGATTGCGGCGTGACCATTCCCCCTGGGGGTGATTTCTCGCTTTCTGTCTCTCTGTCTCTCTGTCTGTCTGGTGAGCGCATGTGCCCTATAGCGAAAATCTCTCTCAAAAAAAAAAAAAAAAGTTAAAAAAAAAAAGAGCAAATACAGGGACCAACAGGTGGCATAATGGTTACACTGTGTGGTGCTTAAGACACTGGACTGCCACATGGCTGACCACAGTATGAGTCCTGGACCCAGCAGCTTGAAAATCATACTGTGTGTGTGTGCGTGCATGCCCAAGATCCCAGAAGGAAAATGGAGAAGAGATTGCAGCATGGTCACCCTTTGCCCCCAGAGTGATTTTTTGCTTTTCTTCTCACTGTCTCTCTCTCTGTCTCTCTGGGGAGCGCATCTGCCCTATGGCAAAAAACTAAAAAATAAAAACAAATTTTTGTTTTGTTTAATTTGCAGAAGGTGTATGCACTCCAGAGAGAGAGAGAAAGCAAGAAAGCACTGCCTATGGGGAATGGTCCCTGAAATCCCTTCTCCTCCATCTCTCCCTCATCTCGGGATTTTGAGCACACATGCACATGCACCCAGCGTGTTTTTCAAGCCACTGGGCCCAGGACTTGAACTATGCAGTCAGCCATGTAGGATCCAACCACCTGAATTGCTACACCATTGGCTGGCCAGAAAGGTGGTTTTGAATCATAAAGTGGGCATTTAAATGGCCTATGTCCTTTGACCTGTCTAATTTCTGCACAAGGACAAGGAAAAGGACAGCAGGGGGAAGCAATCGGCATAGAGGTAGACAAGGTTTGGCCTGATCCACAAATCTTGGCTGAGATATTTTCCTGGATAATGAGACCAATGTTTTTACAGACAGATCTATCTATCTACACATATATTTAAAATAATTTTTTATTTAATTTTATTTATTATTATTTAATTTGCTATAGGGCATATACACTTTACCAGAGAGAGAGAGAGAGAGAGAGAGAGCGAGCGAGAGAGAAAGAGAGGGAAAGTGGAAAAGTAAACTGCCAGATCTGGGACTTGAACCACGGTCAACCATGTGGGAGTTCAGCACCTTAACCACCACATCACCTGCTGGCCCTGAGATCAATATCTTACTAAACTATTTTCTGAATATCATAACGGCATTGCAGCCTTATCATATTGCTCAACAAGATAGATAAAACCAAATGCTCTCTCTCCAAGCATTTCCCAGAAAGGAATGTTTTGTTATTTTAATCAGAATAGAATAAAAACTTCCTAACTTTTTATCTTTAATGTAATATCCAATTAAAAAAATAATAAAACACTTGAAACATCTCGAGTGTTCTTGTGACTATTTATTTTCCATTTTGCCAACCACTTGCTGTTTTCTATATATGAAGGATTTTCATAAAGTTCACAAAAAAATGTGTATTATGAAAAAACTATTCATGGGTTTAAATTGCTAACTAGGCTTTTTTTTATTATTATTATTGTTGTTGTTTTCATTAGCTAAAGGGCACATGAGTTCACTGAAGACAGAGGAAAAGTGAGAAATCATCCCCCAGGGTGACGGTCATACCACAGTCCCTTTTCCTCCATTCTCCTCTTGGGATTTTGGCATGCATACGCATGTGCCCACTGTGTTTGTTGTGCTGCCAGGTCTGGGACTTGAACCGCGCAGTTGGCCCTGTGGGATCCAGTTGCCTTAACCACCATGCCACCGGCTTGCCCCTATACTTCATTACTTATAGCAATTTTAGATTTACCAAAAAAAAAATTGAACCGAAAATGCAGGGAGAGCCTATAAACTCCCTTCCCTCCACACATACAGTTTCCCTTATTCTTAATGTCTGGTATAGGTGTTTATATTTGCTACAACTGAAAAACCAACATTGATCAATTATTATTAATCAAAGTCCCTAGTTTACTTTATGGTTTACTTCTGTGACGTACGTCCTAAGGTATCCGACAGATATATAATGTCATGTGTCCATGCCCTAATTCTATTTTTAGTTGTTACTGCACTGGAGATATAACAGACATGGACAGAAACTTTAAAAGGAATTCCAGGGACTGTCAGGTGGCATACTACTTAATGTGGTATACTCCCACACGGCCAACCATGGTTGGAGTCCCAGACCTGGAGGCTTGCTTTCTTGCTTTCTCTTTCTCTCTCTGGTCAAACTAAAAAATAATAATAAATAAAAAGTAAAATGTATGTTTTTGTTTTTGTTTTTAGAGTAGGGCAGGGGCTGAAGATGGTGTAATGGTTACATCACTGGACTCCCACATAGTCGAAGGCAGTTCGAGTTCCAGACCCAGCAGCTTACATGCTGGGAGTGTGTACATGTGTGCCCAAAATTCCAAGAGGAGAATGGAGAAGAAGGGATTGTGGCATAGCCATCCCACCTGGGGGATGATATCTCGCTTTCTCTCTGTCTCTCTGGTGAGTACACATGCCCTATAGCAAAAATATCTCTTAAAAAAAAAAAAGACACAGAAAAGAAATTCCAAATGAATCACATTTTTTAAAGAATTATTTTTATTTAACTTTATTTATTGATTGATTTGATTTTAACAAAAGAGGGACAGAGTGAGAGAGAGAGAGAGAGAGGGAAAGTGAGAAAGCAAGCCACCAGGTCTGGGACTTGAACCGCAGTCAGTGGGAGTCCAGCGCTGTGAACCACCATACTCCCTGCTGCCTCCCAAGTGAAGCAACATTTTATGCAAGAACGTATTCTCCCCAAATCCTCGAGGTCACTTACTTCCTGACACACATACCTGTTTTGTAAATCGAAATGTGGCTTGCAATTCAAGGAGTTGTGTTTAAAGACCCAGAGACAGGAAATGTTCCCGGGGGTGTTGACTAGCACTTGCAGTGTTATAGACGCAGACATGTCCACTTCCACCGCGGCAGCTCTGTACACTGCCCCCGTGCTGTCAGGTCTCAATGCACACCCGAGGTCTTCTGGGGCTTCTGACACCTAGGTTGCAGATGGAAGAACGTGAATTCATGAGCACTGCATGTTTAATGCATCTTCTTAGCATGGAATCTTTATCAAATATGTGCATGTTGACATGCTGTACCTGACACCAAAGCGTGCTATAACTCACCGAGAACACGATTGACTGACATTCTGTTAATTATAATGCTCTAAAGAAAAGATAAATAACTCGAAGCTGCATTTCTAAACTGTTATATGGACTGTTACCAGCTGAATTATGTCCCCCTGAAATGTAAAGATTGGAGTCCTAACCCTCAGAACCTCAGAATATGACTTATTTGGAGATGAGGTCTTTACAAAGGTCATCAAGTTGCAATGAGGCCATTAGGGTGGGTCCTATTTCAGTTTTTTTTTTTTTGTTTTTTTTTTTGGCAAAGGGTACATATGCTTTCTAGAGAGAGACAGAAAAAACAGAAAGTGAGAAAATACCTCCCATGGGGGATGGTCATGTGCAATCCTTTCTCTTCCATATCTCCCTCCTTTTGGGATTTTGAGTACGCAAGCATATGCAGTGGGCATGTTTTTCAGGCCATAGGGTCTGGGATTCCAACACGCAGTCTGTCACGTGGGATCCAGCCACTTGGTGGGCCCCTACTCCACCAAGGCTGCTTTATAAGAGGAGATTTTTTTGTTTGTTTTTTGTTTTTTGTTTTTGAGAGGTTTTTGCTATAGGGCACATGCACTCACCAGAAAGACAGAGACAGAGAGACAGAAAGCAAGAAATCACCCCCCAGGGGAGATGGCCATGCTGTAATCCCTTCTCCTCCATTCCCTCTCAGGATCTTGGGTACGCACGCACATGCGCCTGGCGTGAGCTTAAGCCACTGGGTTCGGGACTCGAACTGCGGTCGACTACATGGGAGTCCAGCGACATAGCCATTACGCCAACCGCAGGTCCCCGTGAGAAGAGATTTGAAGGCACATACGAGGAGACTGGCTTGTGAAATGGACACCTACAAGTCAAGGAGGTGTCCTGGGACAGTCTGTCACAGCCCTTCTCTCTTCTCATAAGGAACCAAACCTGCCAATGCTTTGGTTTCAGACTCCAGAACCGTGAATCAATACAGTTCCGTTGTCTGAGTCACCTAGCCTGTAGCACTCTGTTACACCAGCTCTCACACACTAACACACAGATAAGAATCGACATAGTAAAGGCAAATTGGTATCTGAGTTAGGGGAAATCTAAAAACCATTATTTTCTAAGCGGATGTCCCCATGATTTCGATGCTACCCCATATGTCTTGTCTGATTTAAATAATGAAGATAAATCCTGAGGAAGTGTTGCAGCAGCTTCTGTGGCTGGGTCCCCACCTCCCGCCCCTAACACGTGGGCATTGTGTGCGTAAATGCACGCACCCCTCTGCTTGCTGGCTGTAAGCCAGATTTCTGGTTCTACTTGTTCACTTATTCTGTAAGTGTCGCATACGGTCACTCAGTCAACATCTGATAAGTGCAAAAACAACTGCTGGGTATGATGGGATTAGAAAGATAAGACACTGATCTTGTCTTTAAAGAGTCTTGAATCCAGTAGAAAGAAATACCGGGAACCAGCAGTTAGCGTAATGGCTATGTCGCTGGACTCCCACGTAGTCGACAGCGGTTCGTGTCCCGGACCCGGTGGCTTAAAACTCACGCCGGGCGCGTGTGTGTGCATGCCCAAGATCCCGAGAGGAGAATGGAGGAGAATGGAGGAGAAGGGATTGCAGCGTGACCATCCCCCCTGGGGGGTGATTTCTCGCTTTCTGTCTCTATGTCTCTCTCTGTCTGTCTGGCGAGCACACGCGCCCTACAGTGAAAATCTCTCCAAAAAAAAAAAAAAAAAGAAAGAAATACCTAAAACACAGGTGAGATATAACATGTCCCACAGAAAGACACCAACTATTTTGAAAAGTAAATTGTAAGTGTTCTGGAACTTTGGAGGATGAAGAAGAGACTTCTAAGCTGGAGTGTTTGGAATGTTTTATCCAAATCCAGCAGCTGAGGTGGATCTTAAAAGATGGACACAAGATAAAGTAAAAAACAACTGTCGAACTAGAAGAAAACATTCACCCTATCTATACCTGTGTCTATTCCTATCTATGTCTCTCTGTATGCATGTGTGTGTGTATAATTTTGAATTTGCTATAGGGTGCATGTACTCACCGGAGAGAGACAAAGAGGGAGAGAAAGCACCTGCCTGGAGCACAGCCACAACACAATCCCTTCTCCTCCGTTTGCCTCTTGGGATTTTGGGCAAGTGCACTCACGTATCTGGCATGGTTTTCCAGCCGCTGGGTCCTGGACTCACACTGCACAGTTGGCCATTTGGTACCAGCTGCCTTAACTACCACACCACCAGCTGGCTCATGCTCTCTCTCCATCTCTCTCTCTCTGTCTCTCTCTCTATATATATATACATAGACAGACACACACACACACACACACACACACACATACATACTTCAGAAGGCTTCAAAAAGTTCTTGGAAAACAGAAATAAAGTACAAGGTTTTTGTTTTAGTTTTGTCAGAGAGTTCATGTGCTTGCTAGAGAGAGGGGGGGGAAAAGATGAGAAAGCACCTCCTCCATAATGGGAGACAGTCGTGCCACCATCCTTTTTCCTCAGTCTCTCCCTCCTTTTGAGATTTTGGGCATGCACACACATGTGCTGGCATGTTTCCTTCAAGCTACCAGGTCTAGGACTTGAACCACACAGTCCAATATCCTTAACTACATGCCATGGGCTGGCCCATACAAGTTTATTTTGGTGCAAAAAAAATTTGCAGATGAAAAATCCATGCAGTTTTTTCCTAACATGCAATTCCATGGACTATATATGCAATAATATTACAAATAAAGGGCTAATACTCCTAATGGATAAAGAACTTTTAAACATTGAGGGACATTGGACCAAAAATGGTAGAAAAATGGGGGAAAATTTGAATAGACAATTCACAGAAAAAGATACAAAGAATGGCCTTCAAACAATATTCAAGCAAAATCAGAGGACTGTAATGTAAAACAAGACTGGGATATCACTTTTGATCTATCAGACTGGCACAAAATAAAAAGCATGCAACACATTTAGTTGGTGAGGCTATGGGGAAACAGTCACTCTCACACTTTGCTGGAGGCCTGCACACAGCTGCAACCCCTCTGGAGGAGAATTTGGTAATATCTAATAGAACTAAATATACACTTACCATTTGTGCCAGCAATCCCACCTTCAGGAATATACCTCTAACAATTAATTGCAGCTCTACTTGTAATTACAAAAAGTTGGCAACAGCCTAAATACTCATACACAGTAGAGTAGTTGAACAAAAGATGTTATATCCATAACATGGAGTATCTTACAGCTGTAAAAGGAAGTAGGACACTCTCTATGAACTGACCTGCGGTAATTTCCTGGAAACCATTAAGTGATGATAGCTAAGTGCAAAAACTATCTACCTTCAAGTACGCTACGCCACGTAAGAAAGAGGGGGCTATAAGGAAGTACATAAATATATGCTCACTTGTGCATACGACGTACAGGAACAGTACGAAAATCCACAGCGATCCATTGGTAACAGCAGAAGGTAGGTGAGAAGAGAAAGGACACTTGGTAGCAGGGATGAGGAGGAAAGGATGCTTCTCTAAGTATACCTTTTCATACAGCTTTGACATCTAAGCCCATACTCATGTTTCATAAACTTAAAAACAAAAAAATTGGGGGACCAGCAGTTAGCGTAATGGCTATGTCGCTGGACTCCCATGTAGTCGACCATGGTTCGTGTCCCAGACCCGGTGGCTTAAAACTCATGCTGGCGTGTGTGCGTGTGTGCCCAAGATCCCAAGAGGAGAACGGAGGAGAAGGGATTGCAGTGTGGCCATCCCCCCGGGGGGTGATTTCTCGCTTTCTGTCTCTCTGTCTTGTGAGCACACGCGCCCTATAGCAAAAACCTCTTTAAAAAAAATCATTAAGCCAACAAGCATACGAAGAAAGACGTGGGGGTGGAAAAATGGAATACAAACCAAACAAATTCAACGGTATTATAAATCAACAACAAGGTCATAGTGAAATGGCTGGGAAAGAAAAGAACTAACCTGAGTAACTTCAGACAATAATATTGGGTTGTTGGGGAAGTCTTGACGTATTTTTCCACGCAAAAATGAAAAAAGCGTGTCATGGCTTTCCTGACAACCCACTACTTTCAGACTAGAAGGCTCATAAACCAAAAGCAGTGTATACAAATACTACAGAAGTCAATCTTTTATTGGGGCATGGTCAGGAACTCTGAAACTAATTCATTTATATAGGAGGACTGAATAAGTATTTACTATAATAACAGCCAGATTGCTCACTCAAAGAGAGAAATCCATAAAAGTGGGGAGAAGGCTAGAATGAACCCTTTGATGCTGTATTGAAATCAGAGTTATCATGAACTTACGGTGAGAAAGAGAGAAAGAGGAAGAGACAGAAAAATTGATACAGAAGATAAACATAACTGCATGGTGGGGAGAGGGAGGTGGCGTACACGTGTATCTTAGTGTTTCCTAACTGTCTGCTACAAGCTCCTAAGAACAATGACATCCCAGTAGAGCACAGCCAGTTCTCAGATCTTGGTTTCCAAATATTATCACCCAAGAAACCAGCACTCCTGAGGCAAGGAAAATATAAGACGAGCCTGAACTGCCTTGTAACAGAAAGAAAGGAAGGCCTTGAAAAAGATGGGGACATGCTGAAAGGACACAGGAGCCAAATGGAAGTAGCTCCCAACGACCAAAGCTGGAACAACTGCACAACAAAACAAATAATAATAAAGTATTGGGTTACAACTCCTGGAAAACAAGAAATATCCATGAGTTCATACTAATATAAATAAATGAGGGCCAGGTGGTGATGCAGTGGCACCTGGGCCCACATGGGAAAGGTCCTGGGTTTGTGTCCTGAGACCCCTCTGGGCATGTCAACTGAGACTGGAGGTATGGCAGGAAGGCCCCGTTGGGGGTGGTTGTCTCTCCCTCTTTCTCATGAAATAAATAAAAATAAACAACAACAACTTTTTTTAAACTAATAAATAAAGGGAACCAGCAGTTAGCGCAATGGCTATGTCGCTGGACACCCACGTAGTCGACCGCGGTTCGCGTCCCGGACCCGGTGGCTTAAAACTCATGCCGGGCGCGTGTGCATGCGTGCCCAAGATCCCAAGAGGAAGAGTGGAGGAGAAGGGATTGCGGTGTGACCATCCCCCCTGGGGGGTGATTTCTGGCTTTCTGTCTCTATGTCTCTCTCTGTCTGTCTGGCGAGCGCACGCGCCCTATAGCGAAAAAAAACCTCTGACCCAAAAAAAACCTATTAAATAAATAACTGAATAAGAGACCCCAAGGTAGTGTGGTGGTTAAGGGTGCTGGACTACCACATGGCCATCATAGGTCAAGTCCTGGACCTGGCAACTTGCTTTCTCATTTTCTCTCTCTCTCACTTTGTCCCTCTCTGGTCAAATAAATAAATAAAGTTAAATAAAATAATTATTTTTAAAAAAATAACTGAATAAGGAAATTAAATGGGGGTAGAAGAGGCAGTTTTTCATGGGAGGATTTGAATTACAAACATACAAGGAATGATAGGAAAAAATTGGCAAATACCAATAATTCTAAGTCTCATAATAATTGCAGGCAAGATCAACTGATGGATGATAAAATAAATAGATGAAAATTGGAGGAGGCACATGATATTTGCATCTTCCCAAGATACTTATTTATTTATTTATTTTAGAGAGGTTTTTGCGGTCGATTACGTGGGAGTCCAGCAACATAGCCATTACGTTAACTGCTAGTCCCCCAAGATACTTATTAACTATGAGAGAAAATGTAGTAACTTCATGGTAGATAAACCTAGCACACACCATCTTTTTTTTTTTTTTTTTTAAATAGGTTTTTGCTATAGGGTGCAGGCGCTCGCCAGAAAGAGAGAGAGAGAGACAGAAATCAAGAAATCACCCCCGAGGGGAGATGGCCACACCGCAATCCCTTCCTCCTCCATTCTCCTTTTGGGATCTTGGGCACACACACGCACAGGCGCCAGGCTTGAGTTTAAGCCACCGGGTCCAGGACTTGAACTGCGGTCGACTACATGGGAGTTCAGTGACATAGCCATAACTCTAACTGCTGGTCCCAGGCACACACCATCTTAATCTAGTGATCAAGTTTCACATTACCAGTGATGAGACTAAATCACATCCTATAACTCCTGATATGATGTCCTGGAAAGGACACTATGTAACTTCTCAGAAATTCTTGCCAAAAATGCATAGTCTCAATCTGTTATGAGAAAACATTAGACAAAGTGAGAGACGTTCCCTAAAATAGCTGTCTATTATTTTTCAAAAACCTAAAGGTTTTGAGAGACAAGAAAGACTGAGAAAGTGTTACATATTGAAAGAAATGAATGAAACATGACACCTCCATGCAAAGAGACTCTGGTTGGAAGTCTGGAAGAGAAAAAGGAAATGTATGTTTTATTGGTGCTGCTGTTTTGTTTTTTAGATTTTTGCCATAAGGTGCCAGGCAGAAAGAGGGAAAGTGAGAAATCACACACACGTCCCCCCTCCCCTCCAGAACAATGGCCATGCTGCAATCCCTTCTCCTCCATTGTCTTCTTGGGATTGTGGGCATGAACGCACACTCGCCCAGGGTGATTTTCAAGCTCCCCAGTCCAGGACTTGAACTGACGTTGGCCATGTGGGAGTCCAGTGCCTTAATCACCATGACAACTGATGTCCCCCCCACCCCCGAATACATTATTTATTTATTTTTCTTTTTGGCCATAGGCTGACCATGTCCACTAAAGAAAGACAGAGAGAGAGGGAAAGTGACAAGTCACCCAGCAGGGGAGTTGGCCACAATACAATCCTTTCTCCTCTGTTCACCTCTCAGGATTTGGGGCACATACACATGCACCAGTGTGTCTTTCAGGTCACTGGGTCTGAGACTTGAACTGGTGGATTCAACTATGTGAGATCCAGCACCTTAACCACTATACCATCTGCTGGCCCATCAATATATTTTTTTAATTTACTCATTTTATTTTTGAAGAACGGACTTAACAAGATGTCATCGTGCTGCAATCCCCAACCTCACAGTTCTTAAGCTAGTCAAGATTTTGAGCATGCACTGGGATATTTCAGTTCAATTTGGGATACGAATTTGTGGTCGGCCATATGGCTTTTAGCACCTTAGTTGAGTATGCTACCATCCAAACCACATAGTTTTTTCATAATGTGCATTTTCCACACACTTGCCTTTATCTCTCTATCTATCTATCTAGCTATCTGGCCAGCCAGAGGGTACATGCAACACTAGAGATACATAGACACATACACAGAGAGAAGGTAGAAGCACATTCCATAGGGAATGGTCATCTGCTATTGCTTCCCCATTTCCCTACCTCGTTAGGGTTTGAGGTATGTACATCCACACTCCCAGAGTGTTTTTCAAGCTGCTTGAACTTGATCTGTGCAGTCAATGTGCAGGATCCAGCTTCCAGAACCAACAACCATGGACTGGCCCTTCCATAAACTTTCTGAAGACCCCCTCATACATTGTTATTAATGTATGCATTATTATACCATCAGACTGTACAGCAACTCTCCAGAACTTGTACCTGCTGTCTAACTGAAACTTTGCAACTTTCACCAACATCTCCCATTCTCTACCCACCCATACTATTTTCATATCTTTTCTATAAATCTAAAATTCTTTTAAAATAAAAAGTCAAAAGAAAGAAAAAAGAAAGAAAGATGGGTACAATTTGGATAGACAATCTGAGGACCTCAGAGGAGAGAGAACAGCAAAGAGAAATTACATGATAAAAGTACAGAGGTGGTGGAGTGTACTGAGTCAGCCAGAAGCAAGGGGGTGCTCTAGGCCACCAGGCAAGGTCCTTCAGTGCCTGGCTAGGGTGGAGTCCACGGTACCATGAGGCACAGGTATTTAAGAGATCGTGTCATCTAAGACTCACGATGTTATAAAACGAAACTTTTGCAAAAGCAGTGAGGATCAGTCCATTCTTTTTTTTTTTTTTTTTTTTTTGTGGGGGTTTTTCTTTAAGCGCTCGCCAGACAGACAGAGACAGACAGAGAGACAGAAAGTGAGAAATCACCCCCCAGGGGGGATGGCCAGGCCGCAATCCCTTCTCCTCTGTTCTCCTCTTGGGATCCTGGGCACGCATGCAGACACACCCAGCATGAGTTTCAAGTCTCTGGGTCCGGGACGCGAACCGCTGTCGACCACATGGGAGTTCAGTGACATAGCCATTACGCTAACTGCTGGTCCCAGTCCATTCTCTAATAGGGTTGCAAGATTGCTTAAAAAATCTCTTCCACAGTTGCCTGCTTACATAAATAACATAATCTGATAATAGTGCCATCCAAAGACACCATGTAAGGTGATCTACTGCACAGAGAAAGTCTATCATCCTTTCTAAATCCTTGTTACAAAAACAAAAAGTTTTGTAAAAGTGGAGGGTGTGAAAGGTCAAATAAAGAAAATGAACTGGCTTATGCAGGTCACCTGTCTGAAACATGAAGCCTGAGCATCAAACAAACTTGGTTAACTCCAGTGATTGGGGTTCTTCACAAACAGAAAACCCATTATTAAAATGTAGTGGGTTGGGGGCCAGCAGGTGGTGTGGTGGTTAAGGGCACTGGACTCCCACATGACTGACCACAGTTCAAATCCTGGACTTGGCAGCTTGCTTTCTCACTTTCTCTCTGTCTCTCTCTCTGGTCAAAATAAAAATAAATAAGTAAATTAAATAATTCTTTAAGAAAAAAAAATTGTAGTGGTGGGGGGTGTCAGCAGGTGGCATGATGGTTAAGGTGGCTGGACTCCCACATGGCCGACCATGGTTCAAGTCCCAGACCTGGCAGCTTGCTTTCTCACTTTCCTTCTCTCTCTGTCTCTCTCTGGTCAACTTCAATAAAATAAACAAATAAATAAAATAATGACAACGAATAAAATAATTCTTTAAAAAAAATGTAGTGGGTAGGGACCAGCAGATGGCATAATGGTTACATCACTTGACTCTCGTGTAGTTGATCACGGATCAAGTCCCAGGCCTGGCAGCTTAAAACATGCTGGTGCATGTGCATACATGCCAAAATCCTGAGAGGAGAATGGAGGGGAAGGGACTGTGGCATGGCCATCACCCTGGGGGGTGATCTCTCACTTTCTGTCTCTCTCTGGCAAACACAAGTGCCTTCTGGTAAATTTAAAAACAAAACAAAACAAAACAAAACCATACATACATCTCGGGAGGAGAATGGAGGAGAAGGGAATGCGGCGTGGCCATCCTCCCTGGGGGATGATTTCTCGCTTTCTGTCTCTGTCTCTCTCTGGCTGTCTGGCGAGCGCACACGCCCTATAGCAAAAAAACTCTTCAAAAAAAAAATAAATAAATAAATAAAAAGGCAATTTGAGGATTATGTAATAGGTGATCTAAACTACCCTCAAGCATCATCAAAAGAGTGATCAGCGCCTGGCCCCTGAGCACAGGAGTTAAGCACAGTGCTTGGGGAGCTGGATGCCACATAGCTAACGATGGTTCAAGTCCCAGGCCCTGGCAGCTTGAAAAACACTCCGAGTATGTGTTTGTGTGTGCCCCAAGTCCTGACAGAATGGAGACATGAAGGCAAGAGGACTAAAGCATGATCATATCCTACTGGAAGCTACTGTCTTCCTGGTGAGTGCACACACCCTAAGATAAAATAAAAAGATGAGGGACCAGCAGTTAGAGTAATGGCTATGTCGCTGGACTCCCACGTAGTTGACCGCGGTTCGCGTCCCAGATCCAGTGGCTTAAAACTCACACCGGACGCGTGTGCGTGTGTGCCTAAGATCCCGAGAGGAGAATGAAGGAGAAGGGATTGTGCCGTGCCATCCCCCCTGGGGGGTGATTTCTCGCTTTCTGTCTCTCTGTCTCTCTCTGTCTGTCTGGTGAGCACACGCGCCCTATAGCGAAAACCTCTCCAAAAAAAAAAAAAAAAAAGAAAATTAAACTAAAATAAATAAGAAGATGAGTGGTGGTCAGAACTATCATCCATTCAGATTTTAAACAATGACAATGTGGATTGTGGTTAACAGTAATGCCAGTTTTCCCTGTGTCCAGGAGACAGTGTCAATATCGCTAAGGGTGTAGATGGCTGTATACCAGTTACATCAACACGTTTTGTCTACTAATGAGACTTGCTTATTCAAAATATCTAAGAACTATAGAGTTTCCACAATGATGCCCCTTCTGAGAACAGTGAATTGTGGGAGAAATCAAAACCATAAAAAAAATAAAAAAAAAAAAGACAAAACCAAAAAAACACTGAAACCTAACAATTATTTTTCACATAGAAATGAGAAAAAAACCCAAAAGTGCAACTTCTACTTCAATGAAATGAAAGTACATAGTAACGTTGTTCATCTTGCAGCAGTTAAGATTTGTATGGTTACTTGCTTACTGTGAGTTTAAGAACTACTGGGTCTTTTTATGTTTATTTTTATTTTTTTATTTTTCTAAAGAGAGATTTTTGCTATAGAATGTGTGTGCTTGCTGGAGAGACAGAGACAAAGAGAGAAATCACCCGCCAGAGGAGATGGCCATGCTGCAATCCATCCCCCCACCCCCACCTCCATTCTCCTCTTGGGGCCATGGATATGCATGCACACGTGTCTGGTGTGTCTCAAATTGTGGTCAACTACATGGGAGTCCAGGAACATAACCATTACACCATCTGCTGGTCCCAGAACTACTGGACTTGATACAATCCTGAATACTGCATAGGAATATAATTTATATTAAAAATAATGCTGGAATCAAGGCCAATTATCATTAATTTTTAAAGATTGTGTTTTATAAAAAACAATGAGTATAACTATTTTCTTCTTTTTAAATTTGCTGTAGGACATATGTGCTCCCCAGAGAGAGAGAAAGAGAGGGAAAGTGAGAAAGCATTCACTCAAGTGGGAAGACTATACCACAATCCCTCTCCTCCACTCTCCTCTCAGGATTTTGGGCACACATATACACAGGCCTGGTGTATTTTTCAAGCTTCCGGATCTAGGACTTGAACTACATAGTCACCTATATGGGATCCAGTTGCCTTAACCACCACACCACTTAGCTGACCCTCTTTTTAATTTGCTATAAGATGTTTGCATTTGCTGGAGGAGGGAGACAAAGAGAGAGGGAAAGTAAGAAAGCACCCCCCCTCCAGTGGAAGATGGCCACACCTCAATCTTTCCTTTTCCATTTCTCCTTTTTTTTTTTTTTAGAGGTTTTCGCTACAGGGAGCGTGCGCTTGCCAGACAGACAGAGAGAGACATAGAGACAGAAAGTGAGAAATCATCCCCCAAAGGGGATGGTCACGCCGCAATCCCTTCTCCTCCATTCTCCTCTTGGGATCTTGGGCACGCACGCACACACGCCCGGTATGAGTTTTAAGCCACCGGGTCCGGGACGCGAGCCGCGGTCGACTATGTGGGAGTCCAGCGACATAGCCATTACGCTAACTGCTGGTTCCCTCCATTTCTCCTTTTAGGGTTTTGGGCACATGCACACACACATAGCCGGCAAGTTTTTCAAGCTACTGGGTCCAACACTTGGAACCGTGCTGTCAGCTATGCAGGATCCAGCCACCTTAAATGCCATACCACCAGCTGGCCCTGCATAGCTATTTTCTTACATTGAAAAGATACAGGAGCCAGACTGTGGCACAGTGATAAAACATGGCACTCTAGGGACCAGCAGTTAGCGTAATGGCCATGTCGCTGGACTCCCGTGTAGTTGACCACGGTTCGAGTCCCAGACCTGGCAGCTTAAACTCTCCGGGTGCGTGTGCGTGCGTGCCCAAGATCCCCAGAGGAGAATAGAGGAGAAGGGATTGCGGCGTGGCCATCCCCCCAGGGGGTGATTTCTCACTTTCTGCCTCTCTGTATCTGCCTTTCTGGTGAGCACACGCACCCTATAGCAAAACCTCTCAAAAAAAAAAACAACCATGGCACTCTACAAGGCAATGTCACATGACACGGTTCCAAGTTCAAGTCCAGAGATCTCCCTGAGGGTGCACACATTTGCCATGATCTGAGGCTGGCTGATGACTCGGACAGACTGAGGCATCAGCATGTTCTTTGGGTACTATTGCTCTCTCTCTGTTTTTATCTCACTCACCAAGGATATAAACTTAGGGAGGAAAAAAAAACAACTAAAAGTTAAAAACATCATAGCAAATGCTATTAAATATGTTTGCCCACAATGAAATACTATGTATGCAAAATGCCTTAATTATTAATAAGCTGTGTTACAATACCAATATCTGTTTTAAAATGAAAAACAACCACGCTTCTGGCATAAAAAACTTATGCATTAAATAAGGTATTTAACATTTACATAGAATGTTGCTATTGAAACCTATTTCACATTATTTTTATTTATTTATTTTGAAATTTATTTAAAAATGTGATTTCCCATCCAGAAAACACTGTAAAGTGGCTTAATCATACATGTTATTGTCAAAAAATAATTTTCCATTTCTTGTTAAATACATATATTTATAATATAAAATATATATATTTTTCCCCCTATTTCTCACCCTCTGCCATTTCCCACCCTCCTCCCACTCTGTCTCTTGTATCTACAGTTTCTGCACACTGTTTTTAAAACGTTGAGAATGTTTCCAGTCTCTCTCTCTTTTTTCTTTAGTTTTTGCTATAGGGCATATGTGCTCACTAGAGAAAGACACAGAGAAAGAAAGAGAGAGAAGGTGAGAAATCAATCCCTTCTCCTTCATTCTCCTCTTAGGATTTTGGGTAGTCACGCACACTCACTGGGTGTGATTTTCAAGCTGTGGGGCCAGGACTGAAACTGTGTGGTTGGCCATGTGGGACCCAGTGCCTTAACCCCCATGCCACCTACTGGCCCCTTCTGAACAGGTCCTCATATCATGTATTTATGAGTAATAACCTAAGTAAAAGAATAAAGGTGAGCGTATACTTGTATAAATCCTTAACTGAAAACGTCCGTGGAGTTGGCTGATTTACATTCACTCTTTGGTATGTACAGATATCCACTATGTTTAGTTCTCTATCATTTAAGCTTCCTTTGTCTGAGTAAATTCACGATAAACAAGAATAGAGGGGTGGAAATAGTTATGTTAGAAAAACAGCATAAAAGAGGAATCATGAAAAACAAGGTGGGAATGTGAAGGAGCTAGTGCCAGATTAAGGAGAAGTTTTACTATTTTTAAAAGTTTGTTTATTGTTTTCCTTCCAGGAAAGAGCCAGAGAAAGAGAAAAATAGGAACCGTCAAGAGTCTTCACACAGCAATCCACCCCCAGCGTCAGGCAGCCCAGATCAGAGGAACGTGCACGTTTTGCTTGCACAGGGAGCTTTTAGGACACAAACCAGGACATTCCCAAGTGGGTCCAGCCCTGCAGAGCACGCTGTGCCACGTCTGTGCCATGTCTGGTTCCTGTCAGCGATTGGGGTGTCAATCTAAATAACGAGAAGGTGCTGAGCCAGGCAGTAAAGGATTGGAATTGTGCTTCATGGAGGCTAGTCAGGCAATTGTATCTGAGGTGAACTGAAGCAGGAAGAGGCCACTTAGTATACCACCGAGATCATGAGGGACTTAATGAGAGCTTGAATTAGGGAAGTGACTGTGAGACTACAGAATATGTGAGTGTATGAGAACTCTTAGAGGGAACTGACTGGGGAACTGACCCAAACCGAAGGCAAGGGTGGAAAAGTAGTCCGAAACAATGTTGAGCTCTTAGGTCTGGGAAGGAGACAAGGCTATAAACAGAAATCAATTAGCACCAGAGCAACTTTGGGGACATAGAAATGGAATATATTATACAGGTGGGTTTTAATGTGCAAGTGGAAGATCTATTTATATACAAGAGGTCTTTGGAAGTGAGGGATTCAATCTTGGAAGTGAAGCCCGAATGCTCTTCAAAGAGAAAGGGAAATACTTGTTACTTCATCCGGGGTATCTGTCATTTCTGAATCTACACCCAAAGGAGACCACGGCTCTTGATGGAATGGAGTGCCGGGTAGCTAGAGATATAGATGTTGCATCTATACCAGATATGAGTACATTGTAAACTTAAATATATAACAAGAAAAGTCCATATAGCCATATAGTCTCAAAAGCTTACAAAGTATGGTCTCTAGAGAACAACAGCTAAAGCTATCATTTTAACATTACATTACATTACCATGGGATACGATGACTTCCCCACTGACGAATCGTTGCTCTTATGATTGATTAAAACACACTTGATCACAGGCAGATCTTGATTTGTAAGAGTCCCAAATATCACTGCTGAAAAAATAACTGAAAAACAAAATAAAAACCAATGATATTGATAATGCACATTTTTAAAAAGAAAATATGCATTTGTCTCACAACAACACAACTAAACAAAATGTAATTCGGGACACTTGATCAACATGAAAGGATGTACAAAATAAAATTTCATGAAAGGCAAGTCTACTCTAAGTAAAAAACCAGATACTCAGAGCAGGGCTGTCTAATAGAATGATCTGCCATGCTGGAAATGTTCTATGCCTGTGTTGGTCAGTAGTATGCATGGCTATGAAGCTTCTGAAATGAGGCTAGTGCAACTGAAGAATTATTTCTATATTCATTTTTCTTTATGGATGCTTACAGAATATTTTCTTTGGAACCAATATATTAAAATTTTGCAGTTTTTTCATAATAGGCATTTTCCATGAACTTTGGAAAAGTTCTCTCCTCCTATGCCCTCGTATTTACATCTATTGTGGTGGATATTCAGTGAGCCTTTTCAGTTTAGAAACTCAGGAATCTCTGGAATTTTCTTGAATTATTTCTTTGATTCCCTCCCTTCCCTTCACTTTCTGTTCTCCTATTGTTTGGATGTTTTTCCCAAATGCCAGATGAGCCTTGTCTATTTGTTCATATATAATTAAGAATGAGTAAGTGTCCATCATACATTGTGTACCCATGGAGGTTTATCTTCAGGTCTTTTCTTGTGGGCTGGTCCCTCTCTCTCACCTGCTACCCATGTTCTGTGAGGTGGTACTGGCAATTTACACGCTTTTGGAAAGCAGGCTGCTCCTGAGCTTTCTCACCATCCAGTTATCATTAAGCTTTCTATCCCCCCTCCCCACTTTTTTTTCTTGAGATGTTTGCTATAGGGCTGGTGCATGCGCCAGAGAGACAGAGAGATAGAAAGTGAGAAACCCCTCCCAGGGAGGATGGCCACACTGCAATCCCATCTCCTCCATTCTCCTTTTAGGATTTTGGGCATGCACACACACACACCCGGCATGAGTTTTAAGCTGCCGTGTCTGGGACTTGAACTGCAGTTAACTACGTGGGAGTCCAGCAACACAAGCGTTATGCCATCTGCTGGTCCCTCTTCACCTGTTTTAAAGATCTCAAAATGCTTTCTTCTTCTCTCTTCTCTTTGTATATTGATTTACTTGTTTCGTTTTTAGAGTTCCTTGTATTTTTGTTTGTTTATTTTGTTTTCTTTCTAGATTTTTGCCACATGGCATCTGTGGTCACTTGAGAGAGAAAGGGACAGAGAGGAAAAGTGAGAAATCTACCTTCCAGAGGAGATGACCATGCAGCAGTCCTTTCTCCCCCACTCTCCTCTCGGGATTTGGGGTATGCACATACATGCGCCTGGTGGGTTTTTTCAAGCTGTCAGGTCAGAGACTCCAACAGACAGTCTGTCACATGGGATCCTGTGCTTTCACTATCACACCACCTGCTAACCCACATTTTTAGAGTTTTACTGAAGTGTAATTGACAAAGATTGTATATGTTTTTGGTGTACACTATGATATTTTGTATGTGTATAGGCTATGAAATGAATACCACATTCAAGTTAAATAACCTACCATCAGGTCATTTACTTATTAATGTGTGTGTGTGTGTGTGTGTGTGTGTGTGTGTGTAGGACATTTAAGATCTAGTTTCTTGGGGCCCGTAGGTGGAATGCAAGTTGGGGTGCTAGATTCCACGTGGCCGGCTATGTGGTTTGAGTCTTGGACTCAGTGGCTTGAAAAATCATCCTAGGCACATATGCATGCATACCCAAAATCCCAAGAGGAGAGTGGAGGAGAAGGGATCACTGGATGGCCATCCCCTCAGGAGCTGATTTCTCACTTTACCTCTCTCTCTCTTTGTCTCTGGAAAACGCATGTGTCCTATAGCAAAAAAAAATGAATGAATAAAAAACCGTGAGTGCACGCAAGAAAAAAAAAAAAAAAAAAAAAAACAAAAAAAAACCTACAAAGCAAAACAAAACAAAAAAAACTTTTCTTAGCCAAAGATGTTTATATCTTTGAAAACTTTTTTTTCATATCATGTGAATGATCTATTGATAGAGAAAGGAGTAAATGTATATGCTCAAGCATCTTTGTATTCTGTAATCTAAGGCTATCTCCCTTTCTGTCTTGCTCTGCCTAAGTATGCACACCCTATAGCAAAAAACTTTAATAAAAACTAAAAAGAAAAGAAATTTTAAAAATGTCTAAAGTCTCTTGTCATAAGGCAAATGCAAATTTGATTTCTCACTTTCTCTCTGTCTTCCTGGGAGCACATGCGCCCTATAGCAAAAATCTCTCTTAAAGCAAAAAACAAAAACAAAAAAATACCCTTTAACCCCAGTTAGAATGGCTAGGGTAAAAAAAAAAAATAATTAAACAACAAGTACTGGCTAGGCTGTGGTGAAAAGGGAACACCTTTACACTATTGATAGGAATATAAATTAGTATAATCTCTATAGAAAACAATATGGAGTTTCCTCAAAAACTTAAAAATAGAACTACCATATGTCCCAGTAACCCCACTCCTTGGTATTTACCCAAAGGACAGGAAAACAATCAGAAAGACACTGGTACATCAGTGTTTACTGCAGCATTATTCACAATTGCTAAAACACTAACTAACCTAAGTGTTCAAAACCTGATGACTGAATTGAAAAACCGTGGCACATATATACTATTGAATATTACTCAGCGTAACAGTGAGATACTATCATTTGATTCAAAGCGGATGAACATAGAGGACTTAATGTTGAACCAAGTAAGCCAGACTTTGGAAGATACACACTGTATATCTCCACTTAATTTGTACCAAGTATCTGCACTCTACGGCAGAAATGGAGAGATCTGAAGATATGACAGTAGAGAGGATAAGTGTAGACACTAGAGACTGTAAGGGAGGAAAGTGGATAGTAGAAAGTGGGTGGTAGAGGAGTGAGTATGAGATAGAAGGGAAGAAATATTTAACAGACAAATAATTTAAAATTTTCTGTTAAAAAATATATATAGTATCCATCATGATAGGGACTTTATGTAAAATGTGAAATTAGACAGGGACAGAGAAAGTGAGAAATCGCTCCCCCTTGGGGGAGTAGCAGTCATATCTCTTCTCTGTTCTCTTAGAATTTTAGACATGCATGCACACATGCCCAGTATGTTTTTAAAGCTGCTTAGTCTAGGACTCAAACTGTGCAGTCGACCATGTGGGATACAGTCACCTAAACCTTTATGCCATCTTCTGGCCCTATATTTTTAATAGCTATAGGTTCTATAGTGATCATGTTCTTCATTCCTGATATTGGCAATTTATGCCTTCTATTTTCCTGATTGTTTTGGCTAAAGTTGATCAGTTTTATTGATCTTTTACTGTTTTTCATTGCATTTATTTTTCTCTATTTGTTGTTGCTGCTGTTTTCTTTTTCATTGATTTTTCACTTTGACCATTATTTTTTCTTCTCTTTGCTTACATGGGTTTTAATTGGTTATTTTTCTCCTATTTCATAAGGTTGAATTTGATGTTACTGATTTGGGATGTTAATTTTCTGCTAATCTAATTTGAATTATTATAGGTTAATGCCACAATTAATTTTGAGAGAATTACTTTTTTTTTTTAATTGACCAGATGGTGTGTGTCCTTGCTAGAGAGAGACAGAGAAGGAAAGAAAAAGGGAAAGAAAGTACCACTGCAAAGTGGATAGTCACACCATAATCCCTTCTCCTCCCTTTTCCTCTTCTTTCAGGATTTTGGGCACACACATGTACCTGGTATGTTTTTCAAGCCACTGGGTCCAGGATTCAAATCACAGAGTTGGCCATCTGGGATTTAGCCACCCAAATTATCATGCCACCTGCTGGTCCAATTAATTGTTTATAAATAATAATTAAATGTTTAATAAGTAATACTTTAATGTAATAGATTTCCTCTTAAGTACCACTTCAGGGGCAGCCCACAAATTCTAATATTTTGCATTTTCATCCCATTCAAAATACATCTTTTACAGCATTTTTCACACTTTTATTGTGGGAGGAGAGATAAAAATACCAATAGGATGTGGTCATGCTGCAATACTTTTTTCCCCACTTCTCCATAGCCAGAATTTTAGGCAACATACACACACACACACACACACACACACACAGTATGTTTTTCAAGATGTACTCTGGATTTGAACCATAGTCAGCCATGTGGGATTCAGCTCCCTTAATCACTGTGCTATAGGGCCAGTCCCACACATTTTATTTTATTTGTTGGTTCTTTATTTCTTTGAGAGATACAGAGGAAGAGGAAAGAAGAGACAGAGATAGAGAGATAACACTCCATACAGTTTCAACACTGCAGTCCCCTAGTTCCGGATCCAGATCATGGGTACATGTGTGCTAGTTATATTCAGGGAGGTCTCCAGATGGGAACCTGGAATCATCCCTATAGCAAAAACCTCTCACAAAAAAAAAAAAATAATAATTTTATTTATTATTATCATTTTTTATTTTTACCAGATAGAGAAAGAGAAAGTGAGAAAGCAAGTCACCAGGTCCAGGACTTGAATTGCGGTTGACCATGTGGGAGTCCAGTGCTTCAACCACCATGCCACCTGCTGCCCATAGTCAAATATCTTTTTTTTCAGAAAGCTTTTTTTTGGGGCAGGGGGGAGGTTTTTGCTATAGGGCGCGTGCGCTCGCCAGACAATGAGAAACATAGAGACAGAAAGCAAGAAATCACCCCCTAGGGGGGATGGTCACGCCACAATCCCTTCTCCTCCATTCTCCTCTCGGGATCTTGGGCATGCACACACACGCACCCGGCATGAGTTTTAAGCCACCTGGTCCAGGACGCAAACCGTGGTCAACTACGTGTGAGTCCAGCGACATAGCCATTATGCTAACTGCTGGTTCCCCAGAAAGCTTTTTAAAGAGATTTAGGGTGCATGCACTCATTGGAGAGACAGAGAGAGACAGAGAGACATAAAGTAAGAAATCACCTCCCAGGGAGGATGACAATGCTGTAATCCCTTCTCCATTCTCCTCTCAGGATCTTGGGCATGCATGCACATGTACCCCACATGAGTTCTAAGCTGCTGGGTCCAATTCAAACCAGGATAAACTACGTGGGAGTCCAGTGATGTAACCATTATGCTATCTGCTGGTCCTGTCAGTTAATTATTGCTCTTTTGCTTTAAATTTAATTTTATTTATTCATTCATTTAAAAGAGATTTAGGGTGCATGCACTCATTGGAGAGACAGAGAGAGACAGAGAGACATAAAGTAAGAAATCACCTCCCAGCGAGGATGACCATGCTGTAATCCCTTCTCCATTCTCCTCTCAGGATCTTGGGCATGCATGCACATGTACCCCACATGAGTTCTAAGCTGCTGGGTCCAATTCAAACCAGGATAAACTACGTGGGAGTCCAGTGAGGTAACCATTATGCTATCTGCTGGTCCTGTCAGTTAATTATTGCTCTTTTGCTTTAAATTTAATTTTATTTATTCATTCATTTATTTTAATTTGATGAGAGAAAGAGAGAGAGAAGATGAGAAAGCAAGCCACCAGGTCCAGGACTCAAACCACAGTTGGCCATGTGGGAGTGTCCAGCACTTTAACCACCACACCACCTGCTTCCCAGTCAATTATCTCTTAAAGGGTTTTAAAAATAAAAAATCTACTTACTGGGGCCTGCAGGTGGTGTGGAATTTCACATGACCCACCATAGAGTCTTGGACCTGGTGGCTTGCTTTCTCACTTTCTCTTTCTCTCTCTCTTTCTCTTATCAAGTTAAAAAATAATAATAATAAATAAAATTAAATAAATAATCATTTAAAAATCTACTTAGTCATATATTTACCATTTCTAGTATTTTTTTTTTGAGAGATTTTCACTATAGGGCGCATGCGCTCGCCAGACAGACAGAGAGAGACAGAGAGACAGAAAGCGAGAAATCACCCCCCAGAGGGGATGGCCACGCCGCAATCCCTTCTCCTCCATTCTCCTCTCGGGATCTTGGGCACGCACGCACACGCGCCCGGCGTGAGTTTTAAGCCACCGGGTCTGGGACGTGAACCACGGTCGACTACATGGGAGTCCAGCGACATAGCCATTACGCCAACTGCTGGTTCCCAATTTCTAGTATTTTTTAAAGAAGGTTTTTAACCTTAGGGCACCTGTGCTGGCCAGAGAAAGAGAGACAAAGATAGTGAGAGGGAAAGTAAGAAATATCACCCCACAAAAGGGATAGGGCACGTGCACTCGCCAGAAAGACAGAGAGACAGAGAGACAGAAAGTGAGAAATCACCCCCCGGGGGAATGGCCACACTGCAATCCCTTCTCCTCCATTCTCCTCTTGGGATCTTAGGCATGACGCACACATGCCTGGCGTGAGTTTAAGCCACCGGGTCCAGGACTCAAACTGCGGTCGACTACATGGGAGTCTAGCGACAGCCATTATGCCAACTGCTGGTCCCCTTTCTACTCCATTCTCCTCCCAGGATCTTGGGCACACACACACATATGAGTTTGAACCTGCTAGGTCCAGGACTTGAACTGTGGTTGGCCAAGTGGGAGTCCAGTGATGTAACCATTACACCATCTGCTGGTCCCAAGAACTGATTTTTTAAAACAAAGAAAATCTTAACTTAGCCAATGAAAGAATCATCTGTAATATTCATGTAGAAGATCGTGGGAGATAAAAGTATATAATCTGGAAAGATCTGTAATATCCATCATTGGTCCAGTTAGAGATAGGTAAAATTGTACATAACAATAGCTCATTAGGAAGAAATAGAAAAAGAAAACTTCTCTTCAATCACTGTGAGTTCTTGTAAGACCACAGTGCTATACTGTGCATAAAGAAGTAAGTCCTCAAAAAAGCAAAAACAAAACAAAGTTGGAAAGACATGTTTAAAAGTGAAGACATGGTAAAAATCAGTGAGTTGGTGATTGATCGGCTTTACAAAGTTCTTGATTTTAGCCTTCTTTAAATTCATTCCCAAGACTCAGTCACTTAGAACATTTGGACATTTCCCCCATGACCTAGTTTTATACAATGAATAATAGTTATAACAATAAACACACAAATTCAATATGAAACCTGCGGAGACAACTGTCGGTCAAATAATTGGTGAATGTGTAGTTAAACCTGCTTGTGTAAAACAGTTGAACGTGAAATTTTAGCCTTTTAGTTGGGGAATTTGATCCATTGACATTCAATATTATTACCAATATGTGTGGACTTATCCCTGTCATTTTGTTACCTTTTTTTTTCCTAATTGTTTTGTGTTTCCTTACTTCTATCTATCTCCCACTAGTTTTTCTGGAATGGTAATCACTTCAGTACTTCTTGAACAGCTGGATTAGTTTTAGTGAATTCTTTCAGCATTTGTTTATCTGGGAATGATTTTATTTTTCCATCCCATTTGATGGGTAATCTTGCTAGGTATAGCACTCTTGGCTGAAAATTTTTTTCTTTTTCTTTAAGGATTTTTTTTTTTTTTTTTTTTTTTTGAGAGAGAGAGAGATTTTTGCCATAGGGCACATGTGCTCATCAGACAGAAAGAGACAGAGAGACAGAAAGGAGAAATAATCCCAGGGTGGATGGCCCACACAACCCCTTCTCCATTCTCTTTTTGGGATCTTGGGCATGTATGCACACACGCCCAGTGAGTGTTTTAAAGCCGCTGGGTCTGGGACTGAAACAGTGGTTGACTATGTGGGAGTTCGGAGACCTAACCATTATACCATCTGCTGGTTCCTTTTTTTTTTTTTTTAAGTCATGATTTTTTTTTAAGAATTATTTTTTATTTAATTTTATTTATTCATTCTTTTTTTTCTTTTAAATTTGACCAGAGAGAGACATACAGAGAGAGAGAGGGAGAGAGGGAGAGGGAAAGTGAAAAAGCAAGCTACCAGGTCTGGGATTCGAACAATGGTTGGCCATATGGGAGTGTCCAGCGCCTTAACCACCACACCACCTGCTGGTCCCCACTGGTTCCTTTTTAAAATGTTTTTGCAATAGGGTGTGTGAGTGCGCAAGAGAGAGAGGACAGAGACACAGTAAGAGGAAAAGTGAGAAATTGCCCCCAGGGAGGATGGCCATGCCATAATCCCTTTTCTTCCATTCTCCTCCTGAGATTTTGGGTACTCACATGTGCCCAGTGTGATTTTCAAACCTCCAGTCTTGGGACTCAAACCCTTTTTAAAATGTTTTTGCAATAGGGTGTGTGAGTGCGCAAGAGAGAGAGGACAGAGACACAGTAAGAGGAAAAGTGAGAAATTGCCCCCAGGGAGGATGGCCATGCCATAATCCCTTTTCTTCCATTCTCCTCCTGAGATTTTGGGTACTCACATGTGCCCAGTGTGATTTTCAAACCTCCAGTCTTGGGACTCAAACCTCATTTGGCCATGTGGGAGTTCAGTGCTTTAACCACTATACTATCTGGTGGCGTGAATTTTTTTTCTTTCAATTTTAAACATGTCTTCCCATTATTTCCTTGTCTGCATTGTTTCAGTTGAGAGGTCTGATGTTGGTCTAATGGAGTAACCTTTGTTAAGTAACTTGGCCTTTTTTCTTTGCCATTTTTAGAATATTGTCTTTGTCTTTGCTTTTTACCAATGTGGCTGTTAGGAAAGTTTTCAGCTCATGTATCATGAAAAAGATTTTCTGTGGGGCCAGCAGGTGGCATGGTGGTTAAGGTGCTGGACTCTCACATGGCCAACCATAGTTCAAGTCCCAGACCTGGTGGATTGTTTTCTTACTTTCCCTTTCTCTCTCTCTGTCCCCTTCTGATCAAATTAAAATAATAGTAATAAATAAAATTAAATAAATAATATTAAAAATTTTTTTTCTATATCTTTTTCTATCTCTTCACCTTCTGAAATACCTACAGGTTTGTCTGAAAACTCATGACACGTTTTCCTAAGGAAAATTATTTTTCCAACAACCTAATATTATTTGCATATTTGGCTATTTAATGGTGTCTAGGATTTCCTGTATGTTGCCCTCATTTTTAATGGTTATTCTTCCATTATTTTTAGTTGCTTGGACTAAATAAGAGATTTTTTTTAAAGAATTATTTATTTAATTTTATTTATCTATTTATTTATTTTAATTTGACCAGACAGAGACACAGAGAGAGAGAAAAAGAGAGAGAGGGAAAGTGAGAAAGCAAGCCACCAGGTCCAGGACTCAAACCACGGTTGGCCATGTGGCAGTGTCCACGCCTTAACCACTATGCCACCTGCTGTTCTCTTAAATTAAAAGTTTTATCTCCAAGTTCAGAGATACTTTCTTCTGCATGGTCTAATCTGCTGTTGATACTTTTGAGAGAGGTTTTGATCATCAATTTTTTTATTCCAGAAGTTCTGTTTGATTCTTTATCAGGATGTCTCTTTATAGAGTTCCTCCTTTAAGTCATGGAAGGATTTCTCATCTCCTGGAACTGATTGTCTGTTTTTTTCTGCAACGCATTGAGTTTTGCTACAATTAATAGTCTGAGTTCTTTTTCTGACATTACTGTGATCTCTTGTGTTTTAGCCATTTTTGGTGAGGAGTTATATTCCTTTGGGGAGGAGGTATTTCCTGGTTTTCTCCTATTTCCTGGGACTCTTAGATCTTTAATCGTCTGGTGATGTATTCACTCCTTCCTACTTCTTCAGAGTATGTTCCTATAGTATGCTCCTGCGCTTTCCTGTGGTGTGTGTTAGCTCTGTGCCAGTTTCCCTCCTCTACTGTAGGTGGGAGTTTCAGGTTCAGGGTTTGAGAGAGGAACATCTCTCCTTTTACTGCTAGGGGTGGGAGGGAGGTGTGGAGAGAGAATTTCTCCCAAACCTGTCATAAGGTGCTTGGTTCCTGTAGACCCCAAATTATCTGCCCCCATGGTGGCTGGAGGCTAAGCTGGACAGGTAGAATGTAAGGTGGTAGTACAGTGTGCACACTGTGCAATGCGTGGTGTGCAGGCTGGGGTAGGCCCTCCTCCCACACTGCAGGCTGGGCAGTGGGCTTTGCTATTAGCTCAGGATGGGCACCCTTGTCTTTCCTGTTGCTCCTCTCTCTCATGTAGATCCTGATTTCCATTCTGTGTTATTTTCCTTCTGCTTGTAGGACTTCCTTTAACACTTCTTAATGTGTTGGTCTGGTAGTAATTTTTTTTTCAGTTTTTGTACATCTGAGAAAATATTTGTTTCTTTTTCATTTTTGAAACATTTTCTCTGCACATAGAATTATATTATCTTAATTTCATATTATCTTAGTTTCATTTTTTTAAACTGTGAGAGGGCACATGCACTTGCTAGACAGAGAGAGAGGGAGGGGAAAAAGTACTCCCCAACTGGGCATAGTCAAACTGCACTCCTTTCTCCTTCTTTTCTCCATCCTCCTGGATTGGGGGCATACATGCACTTGCTCATGTTCATGGCATATTTTTCAAGCTGTGGAGACCAAGATTCAAACCTCGACTGGCCAGCTCCCTTAACCAGTAGATGACAAGTCTAGCTCTTTTTCTTTTTTTTTTTTTTTTTAAAGATTCTTTTGCCATCGGGCACATGTGCTCACCAGGGAGAGAGCGAGACAGAAACAGAGAGAGGGAAGTGAGAAATCACCGCTCAGGGGGATGGCCATGCTTCAATCCTTTCTCCTCCATTCTCCTCTCAGGATCATGGGCATGCATGCAAACATGCCCGGTGTGAGTTTAAGCCACCGGGTCCGGGACTTAACCCACCATCAACTACATGGGAGTCCAGCGACATAGCCATTACGCTAACTGCCGGTTCCAAGGCTAGCTCTTTACTTCATCTTTTTTTTTTTTTTTTAAAGATTCTTTTGCCATCGGGCACATGTGCTCACCAGGGAGAGAGCGAGACAGAAACAGAGAGAGGGAAGTGAGAAATCACCGCTCAGGGGGATGGCCATGCTTCAATCCTTTCTCCTCCATTCTCCTCTCTTGGGATATTGGGCATGTACCCAGCCGCCCAGTCTGGACACAAACTATGGTCAGCCATGTGCACCTTAACCACCATGCCACCTTCTGGCCTCTTCACTTCATCTTTTAAAAGGTGCTGCTTCACTGTTTTTGGCTTATGTTGCTTATGATATGTTGCTTTCTATGGATGTTTTAAGATTCTCTATTTTTTAATTATCTTATTTAACTTATTTATTTATTTATTTTTAATTTGACCAGAGAGGGACAGAGTAAGAGAGAGAGGGAAAGTAAGAAAGCAAGCTGCCAGGTCTAGGACTCGAATTGTGGTTGGCCATATAGGAGTCCAGTGCTCTTAACCACCATGCCGCCTGCCAGTCCCAAGATTCTCTTTATTACTGGCTGTAATCTGATTAAATCTGGACCTTTTATAGTTTTTGCATGAGCCATGTGCTTAACTTTCCTTAGGCTTCTTAGATAGATTGTTTCATCATTTTTATCCAATTTGGAAAATCTTCTTCATTATTTCTTCAAAAAACTTTTTTTTTTTTTTTGTAGTTTGCTATGGCGCATGCAGTCACCAAAAGGAGAGAGAGGGAGAGTGAGAATCACTCCCCAGGGAATGGCCACACCACAATTCTTTCTCCTCCCTTCCCCTCTCACATGTGAGAAATCACTTCCCAGGGAATGGCCAAACCATAATTCCTTCTCCTTTATTGTCCTCTCACAAGTTTAGGCATACATGCACACATGCCCAGCATGATTCTCAAGTCGCCAGGTCTGAGACTTGGACCAGGGAGTCAGCCATGTGAGATCCAGTGCCTTAACCTCTGTGCTATCTGCTGGCTCCTCTTTAAATATTTTTTTTCACTCTTCTTTTTCTCCATTTCTTTTTTCTGGGACTCTAATTACATGTATATTTAACCACTGAAGTTCTGCAGCTCACTGATTCTCCGTTCATTTTGTTCAGTGTTTTTTCCTTGTTTTGGATAGTTTTCTCACTTTAGATAGTTTCCATTGTGATAGCTTCAGATCCATTAATCTTTTCTTTTATTTCACACAGGGGACAGACTTACCAGAGAGAGACAGAGAGAGAGAGGAAGAGGGAGAAAGCACCCACCTGTGGGGCATGGTCACACCACAATCCTTCTCTTCCATTTCTCTATCCTGTTGGAATTCAGGCCATACATCTATGCATGCCTAGTGTGTTTTTCAAGCTGCCAGGTCTGGGATTCAAACCATGTGGTCGGCTATATGAGATCTGGCTCCTTTAACCATTAGGTCACAGGGCTGCACTGACAAGTTTAATCTGTTCTTTGCAATCTGCTTTTAGCACCAATTAATTGGAGTTTTTGTTGCTAAAAACTTAATTTGGGTAATTTTTGTTTGTTTGTTGTTTTGTTTTGTTTTGCCACAGGGTGCATGCACTCACTAGAGAGAGACAGTGAGAGAGAAGTGAGAAATCACCCCAAGGGGGGATGGCCATAACATAATCCATTCTCCTCTCAGGATTTTGGGCACCCACACACATGTGCCCAGCATAATTTTCCAAACCGCCAGGTCCGGACATAAACTAGAATTGGACATGTGGGAGTTCAGTGCCTTAACCACCATGCCACCTGCTGGCTCCAATTTAGGTAGTTTTTTTTATCTACTATGGTCCCGTTTAACTTGTTCTTTCCTCAATCTTCAGGCATACATGAATACTGTTACAATGGCTTTTTATGTTTTTGACTTCTAAGTTCATACTCTAACTTATTTCTGAGTCCCTTTTGGATGACTGCTTTTCTCCCTTATCATGGTTTGAATTTCTCTTTTTCTTTCCTTTTTATTGTATAATTTATAATTGGGTATCAGACATTATGAATTTTGTCTAGTGCCAAATGTCTTTGTATTCAGTTAAATAATCTTAAACTTTTTTTCTGGGACACCATTAAATTTATTGTAAACACTGAACATTTTAGGTATTACTTTTAAGCTTGTTTAGATGGGACCAGAGCAGTGTTTAATCTAGGGCTAATTTTTTTCTCCACTAGTGGACTTTATCAAAATCAATAACTTCTGCTATTTCTAAGACATGGTCAAAAAAACAAAAAGGTAACCCACAGACTGAAGAAAATATTCTCATAACACATATCTGATAAAGGATTTGTATTTATCAAATATGAAGAACGCTTCAAACTGAATGATAAGAAAATAAACAGCCCTATAAAAAAATGGTCAAAAGGGAACCAGCAGTTAGCGTAATGGCTATGTCACTGGACACCCACGTAGTCGACCACGGTTCACGTCCCAGACCCGGTGGCTTAAAACTCACGCCAGGGCGTAAAGGGATTGCGGCGTGATCATCCCCCCTTGGGGGTGATTTCTCTCTTTCTGTCTCTATGTCTCTCTCTGTCTGTCTGGTGAGTGCACGTGCCCTATAGCAAAAACCTTTCAAAAAAAAAAAAATGGTCAAAAAATTTTAGGAGACCCTTTCCCAAACAAAATAAAGAATGGCAATTAAGCATACAAAAATATGCCTAGCATCATTAGTCATTAAGGAAATACAAATTAAAATCCGCAATGACATATTGTTATGTCCCCGTTGGCATCATTTTAAAAAACTGACCATACCACATGCTAACAATGATACCAAATAACTGCAGCTCTCAGACATTGTGAGGCAGATGGAAAATGGTACAATCACTTTGAAAAACATTTTGGAAGTTTCTCAGAAAATTAAACCTTCAGTTGGTATATAATTCAGCAACACACTAGTATTCCTTGGTATTTATCCAAGAAAATTAAAACTAAGTTCAAATAAAAGACTGTATTCAGATATTCATAATTGTCAAAAACCAGATGCAAACAAATGACCAGTCAGCTGGTTAATGGATAAACAAACTGTGGAATATAGAATACTACTCAGCAGTAGAAAGGAAAAAATGACTGATATACAAAACCACGTGGGTAAATCTAAATAATTAGGTTAAGTAAAATGAGCAGGCCCAAAAAGCTACAAATTATAAAACTCTACTTATATGATGTTCTACAAAAGGAAAAATTATAGTGATAGAAAAAAGATTCCTGATTGCCAGGCACTGGGGGAGAGGCTGGAGGTTGGCTACAAAGGGGCATAAAGGAACTTTTTGGGAGGAATGGAAATGTTCTATATCTAGATGGTGGTGGCAGTTACATGATGGTGTATGTTAAACTTACAGAACTGTGCACTGAGAGGGTGAAATTTACTGTATGAAAACTATACCTCAATAAACCTCTTTTAAAAAAAAAGTCAAAGGAATATTTTCCATCATCAATATCAAGGTTCTTTCCAGGAAGCCATTCTAGAACCCTAGTGGAAATTCCCAGAGTCCAGTTCCAAACACATTCTGAGCAACGAGGACAATTTTGAACTTGGTAACAAGCTCTCAAAATGGTCTACTTTCAAGGGACAGGGCTGAGGTGGGTTGGGGGGAAACTGTCATTAATCTGAAACAGAACTTGAGGTTAAAGAAAGAGCTACTGTCCACTGGAAGTGATGGATTTAGACATAGACAAACCGGAGGATGTCAGGTCACCTCATTTTCAAGTCAAGTCTGTGAGCAGAGAGAACTGGGTAAGAATTACAGACCTGGTTCCAAGGCCCTGTTCTGAAAGTTATCAGGTTTGATACCTCTGAATTTGAGCAAGTCATTTAACCCTGAGAGCCCCATTTTCCTCATCTGGTAAAGGAGGATAATAGATGGGGTAGCTCAAAGGTCCCACCTTGTCTGCTCACTCATTCAGTTCTTTCTCTGTAGTCTCCTGATTTTAACTGTTAACCTATTTACACATACGTTCTCAACTCATACTGGCTTCAGGTATGGTTATATACCTAGGTGGTTCCCCAGGAAACCTAAACTCACACTGAACTCACTTTTCCCTTCCCCAAGCCTGCTTGCTGTCTCTCCTCCCTCTCAGTCAGTAACAACACATCCCCTGTCATCAAAGTCAGAAACCCTGACTTTTGACTCCTCCCTCTGCCTCACTTCCCATCACTCCGCAACTGTCAAGTCCTGATATTTTGACTTCTTCATGATTTTCAGATCTATCTTCAGTTCCACATTGCTATTGCCATTGCCCTAATTCAAGCTCTCATTGTAATCTCGGCCTGGGCTGCTGCCAACAACTTCCTAGCCAGCCTCCCTGCCATAGTCCTGTTGGCCCAATGTCCATCCTCCACACAGATCCAAGAATTGTCTTTCTGAAATACAAATTGGAGCACGTTACTCTTCTGCTCAAACCCTTTCATGACCAATAGCAATGGTTCTTACCTTTTTTTGTGTCATAGACGCCTTGAAAATCTGATGAAAGCAATTAACCCTCTCTCAAAACAAATAAGCAAAAACATGTGCACATTTGCATGTGCATACATGCACACACATTTGCATGAGCACACATACACACGTGATCTATGTACATATAGTGCACTCCCAGAAATCCACCCAGAGACTCTTGGTCCACATGATAAAATCCAAGCCCCTGACTACATCACCAAAACATTCCTGAAACACTACACGTTACACTCACACAACCTTAATTTTTAAAAAAAGCTATCCAGTCTTTAAACAATTTGCCAAACTATAACTTTATTCAGGATAGTTACACGAATCCTGGAGACCTTTCCCACTATGCCCCAGTGCTCCAAGATGGCGTTATAGTTTCTGGTCTATAACGAACTCCATGTTTGTTCCCTGTGTGCCTTTTGCTTTGCTGTCCTCTTCACCTAGAATGTCCTTCCCCCTGCTTTCCCTGTCAACTCTTTCTCGTCCTTTCAGTCACGGCTCTGGCATTACCTTTTCTTGGAAGCCTTGTCTCTTTTCTCCTCCTGAGTTTCAGGCTCAGATCCCTGTGCCTGTTTCTAAAACTGCACCATGATGTTCCTTCCATGTGTCTGATCATTTCCTTCTGACACCTCCCAACTACACCGTGAGCCCTTTGCGGGCTGGCGCCAGTCCTAGCAGTGCTCGGCACAGGTCCTGGACCTGGGCAATGCTGAAGAG
>NW_006203897.1:927907-933579 GCF_000334495.1 Tupaia belangeri chinensis
TGAATGGGAGACAGGAAGGGAAGGGAAGGCCAGAGGGAGGGAAATCTTGTGATTCTAAATCCTAATGATTTTATCAGACTTCCTATATCTCTTTCTGCAAAGCATCTGCCTAAGAAAGCATGCAGCTGTGCTTTACAGGTATGATCTGAGGAAGAAGTAAGATAGTGCTTATCTCCTTTTTTACAAAGGAGGAACTCAAGTGCAGAGAAATTCCGTCACAGTGCGTGCTTCTTACCTGCTGTTGATCCTAACATACCTATCTGTACTGCCTCCAAGAACAGAACACCTAATGCTAGCAGACCATAACCCAAATAACAAAGTATTTGAAGACTAAATTCAGTGGATACCTTATAATCAAAATAACATTTTAAAGAAATAATGGCAGTATCTGGTTTTACTGTAGACCGTAAATAATTTTATGGAGGGTTCTTGGCAATCAATCGACCTCATAGTGACAGCAGTGAAAAAACATTTTTACTGTTTAACCTAAAAAAATAACAATAGTTCCTCTTTTAGGATATTATGCAATTCCTCAAGCCACAAAGGAACATTATGTGTGTGTGTGTGTGTGTACTTTATATTATTTTTAAATTTCCTTCGCATGTGTTGGTACCCATAGGACAGAACTGCATGAGTCAAATTAACGACTGTCAGTGACTTGTACAAAAACTTTCATCACTTCAGGACCACTGATGATACAGTCGTCAAAAGCACTAATTAAAAGTCGCTTAGGTATAAAGCTCATAGACACCCATAAGACAAAACAAACAAGCAAAAAACAAAACAGAAACACCTTAGGCCATGTACCTGTGGCTACCTGAGAAGTAGTTCATGCCTTTTTAGAAATCATGGAAACAATCTTAAGATCACTAAGTCATCTGATGAAAACCAATAAACTCTACCAGACAAAACACCTACTGAGAGAGTCATGAATGCGCCGTGTCAAAGTGAACGAAGGCCAGAGTGCAGTCACAAGACAAAGCTCAGCGAATTATAAAGCAAGCTACGCCAATTTCCAGCCCCTAAATGTCTCCTCTCCAATTTTTTTTTAGAGGTTTTTACCTTAAGGCATGTGCGTTAGTTGAGAAAGAATGACAGACAGACAGAGACAGAGACAGTGAGAGGGAAACTGAGAAATCACACCCCTCCCCCCCAGGGGAGGTTGGCTATGCCACAGTCCCTTCTCTACCATTCTCCTCTTGGGATCTTGGGCATGCAGGCATATGCACCCTGCGTGGTTTTAAGTCACCGGGTCCAGGACTCGAACCACAGTCAGACATATGGGAGTCCAGTGACGAAACTGAAACTGCTACGCCATCTGCTGGCCCCTCTTCTTCAAATTTTTAAAGTTTATTTCTTCCATGAGCAAGAGAAACAGAGAGTCAGAGATGGCACCCTGAATAGCATCTCAAAGCCACAATCCACCCCCCAGCCTCAGCCAGCTCAGGTCATGAGCACATGCATGCATGCTATACTCAAGGAGATCTCTGGATGCCAACAGGGAACCTTCCCATATGGGTCAGCCTAGAAGAAGCACTGGGCCACCACCTGTCTCCCGTCAAGATTTTTTTTTTTTTTTTTTTTTAGAGATTTTACTATAGGGCATGTGCATTAGCCAGCCAGCCAGAGAGAGACAGAGACAGAAAGCGAGAAATTACTCTCCAGGGGGGATGGCCACACCACAATCCCTTCTCCTCTCGAGATTTTGGGGCACACACGCACACATGCCCGTCGTGAGTTTCAAGCCTCATGCCGCAGGTCTGAGACTCAAACTATTATCGACTATGTGGGAGTCCAGCAATGTAGCCATTATGCCATTGGCTGGTCCCTCCCTGCAAATTCTTACACCTATCATTTGTAAGCATCCTTTCAAACTCAAGAAAAACGATGGCATACAATGCCTTTGAAATTATTTGCTTTTTGTCAAACCAAAACCTTTACTCAAAGATGAAGGCGATGTCTGGTGGGTATTTGGGGAGTCAGCAGGATCGTAATCTTGAACGCCAAACGATAAGGGCGCCTGTCACATTGCTTTCTGGGTTTCATTAGTGAATGAGGAGATGAAAGAAACACAAAGAACTGTGGAAGCTGAGCCAAACTATAGGCTTCCCAAGTGAGCAGGAATAAAAAAAAAAGGAATGCTCTCTGGGAGTAAAATGTAGTCAACGAATGTGTTCAAAGAACCATTTAGAAATGGCTTCTTCTCAAGACCTAAAAGATGGCCACATTTCATTCTGGAACTGTTTTCCTTCCAGTAGAAGAGCATTTGCTTTCCCGTAAATATTCAATACTGTATATATCCATATTTAATTGGTTTCAGAGGGCAAAAACCTGAGATTCCTATCCTGATTTGGTGAAGCTATCTTCATTAAAGTATGCTATTTTTAATCTATAGACATTTAGTGAGCATAATAACTGTGTTAGAAGGTTTAACTCAAAGAAAGTTTCATCTGAAATGCTTTTTTTGGGAAAAGGCAATGACCATGAGATGAAGTTGGTTATTTATACATAAGTTCCTTCATCATCATCTCTTGCATTTTGGTACCCATTGTGTCTAGCATAGAGATGAAGCATTCAGGGCCAGCCCATGGGATAGTGGGTAAGGTAGGGGATCCCACATGGAAGTCTGCGTGGTTTAATTCGCAGACCCAGTGTCTTGAGAAACAGGTAGGTGCGTGTGCATGTGTGCCCAGAACTCCATCTCTGTTTAGTGAGCTCATGTGCCCTCTGATAAAAATAAAAAGAGAAAACAGAAAGAGACAAAGAGAGAAAGGAAGAGGTAGGGAGGGAGGAGAACGTTTGTTAAATTAAACAATGTCTTTCTTCCTTATGCGTGGTTTCTCTTCGATTTGCTATCTTAAGTCTTTCTTGGTAATAAAAGGGGGGACCTCAAAAAGTTTGCAGGAAAGTGAAACAGAGGATGACTTTATTTTAGTGCACAAAATAGAAAAACTTCATAGGTTTTTCACAATACACACTATTCATGAACTTTTTGAAGACTGCCTCATATAAGTTTTCTTTCTCTCCATTTCATATCTGATTACCTTCTTCTGCATTTAATATCTCATTTTCCAGTGGAGCAATAGGAGAATCCAAAACAACAATGAAAGTTATGATAATTAAGTTACTCAAAGTGCCTTTTTGGTTATAGAAAGTAGACGCATTCTTCAATGGAAAGCAAGTGGTTCATAACCGAACCTAAGTGGACAATTCACTAAGGGTAGGTGTGGAGTACCTAAGAAGAAATGAACGGCCAATCTAAATCTATATGATGGTCAGAATTAGAAGTCGACTTTTACAGCTAGAGGGGACATGGACATCGGGTCACCTGATCTGGTCTCCTCCAACCCAAAGCAGTCTTTGCCCAGCATCCCTTCCCTTAAACTCCTGAATCACTCCTCCTTGGACTAGCTGTTCACAAGATGGCAAATAAGCAACAAAGGCAAAGGATGGCTTCTGAAATAAGTAATTCAAGTTTTTAACAGTGAAGCTTCTGCCATGAATGAAAGAGAGAGTATCATAATTACTGGACTAGTTAAATACTCCTGTCTGTCCAGTATCAGCACATAATGCAGATAAGGCCAAGTGGAGTGCCTCTTAGAAGACTTCATCCTTACTCGTGAAAAGTAGAGCGTTCCAAGGGAAATATGGATCTCGGCTTATAATTCAAGAAACTTAAAGTTTTTAAACATTTTAAAGATCTCACTTTTAAACTTCTCACTTTATCCTTGCTTATTTAACAAAATCGGTAATACCAAGCAACAGCAAAGTTGTGAAGCACTGGAACTCCTCTGCCAGTGGGAATGTGCATTGGTACCACCACTTCAGAAAACTGTTTGAGAGTCTACCAAAACCGAACTGATGCTTTCCCTGTGATCCAGGAATATGATCCTGGGAGTATAGTCCTAAGAGAAAGGGGTGCTTACGTAGTAAAACAATGTTTATAGCGGAACTATTCATAACTACACAATATCAGAAATGACTTAAATATTCTTATTGTTCTTCAGTGATAGAATGAATAAATTATAACATGCATTCATACCAAGAAACAGCCCCCAACAATTATTAAAAAAAAAAAAAAAAGAGCCACTGATTCAGAGAACAAGGTTACATTTCATAATCACAATGCTGAATAAAAGCAGCTGGAAATACAAGAGCACATAATGACAGCTCGGTCATGAAGTTCAAACACAGGCAATAGTAACCCGGTCTTTGAAGCCAGAATAGTGGCTACCCTAGGGAAGGCTGACATTAACTGAGAGAGGGCAGAGGAAGAATTGCTTATATCTAACCACTGTCCATATCGCACAGAGTTTACGTGTTATGTACATGCGTGATAATGAAGTCTACCCTTAAGACAGTGCATAGTTACTACATGCTGATTATACTCCATTTAGGAAAATTTACAGAAGGAAACTTCTGAGATTTTTCCTTAATATAAACAATTCAATGCGCCTTAAATCCAGTTGCAGATGCTGATCTTTGTACCTTTAGAAAGCCTTTTAGGTTACCGAAAAAAATGCCCTTACTACTTAGTATCACTCATTAATTTTTTGTAGTGATAAAAATCTTAAAAAATATATTGTACTATACATTTGAAATGTACATATTTACCAATCAGTAAAGATAAATGTTTAAAAACTGTAAAATGCTTTTCTACCTTCTCTCATTTTACATTTCTTACTTTTTTATAATTCCGAATAATTTATGACAACTACTGGAAGTAATTCCTGCACATCTCTACTGCAGATCTTTTCTCTATTTACTACAGAGACTTCAAGTTCGAATCCTAGAATTTTGGAGCTGGAAAGAACACGGCCGGACTTCCTCGCCGAACAGGTAAGGCTGCTGAGGCCGCGGAGTGCCTGTCCCAAGGTTGTGGACCTAGGACAGGAAACCAAGCTCCGAGCGCCTAGAACTACCTTCGACCAAAATGTTTAACCCTTGCATCGTTCCAAACAGAAAGCTGACACAAACTGGATCCGATGGGGATATTTTTTTATTTTTTCCTCACTAACAACTAATCTACCAGTAGATTATTTGGGGACAGTCTTCGGAATCCTTGAAAACACCACTGGGGCTTAACGTTAGAATAAAAATAGGATGTAGCAGGAGAGGGCGGCTAGTATTTCAATGTGTAAATCCTGTCTGCATAATATTTCCAAAATAATTATTTGTTGATCCAAAACACATTCAGCGGGGACGGGGGTCGTTCCCGGGCATGACTCGGTTTGGGGGATAAAGCGGGCGCGTTTTCGTATCAGAGTTCCTTCCATAAATCAAAACCTCAAGAGAACAGTTGAAGGCACCAAAGAGGAGTCTGTGACAGTGACCAGGGGTCAGTCCAGACGCGGGTGTCGGTGTAGTCCCGGGCCACCTGGTGCCAAGCTCGCGGCCGCGGGCTCACACCGATGACCCATCCCCGAGCGCGCGGCCCCCGACACGGCGCAGGTCCTCGGCGAGGCCGCCCGCGGAGTCTGGGCCGCCGCCGGGACCGCGGTCCGGGCCGGAGAGACGTTAGAGAAGAGGAAGGAGGACGGAGGAGGGAGGGTGGGAAAAGCCGGGGCCGCCGGCAAGTTTAGGTGAGTCCGGAGGGCGCGAAAGAGGGGAGGGGCGCGGGAGGCGATGCAAGGAGCGGGGGCGGGGAGGAGCGAGGCGGCGGGGCAGGAGCA
>NW_006203897.1:933655-943425 GCF_000334495.1 Tupaia belangeri chinensis
CAGTCGGTCGCCGCGGCGCACCCACGCCGGCATGGCCTTCGGAGCCCGGGGTCCCCAGGCCGCGCTGGCCCAGCCCTGCGATGCCGCCCGGAGCGGCGCGCCCCGCGCTGCAGGTGGCTCGCTTAAGGATGCGCGTCACCGACCGCAAATTCCCTCGGACTGGTGCAAAGTGGAAGGGGGGAGGAACCCTCTCCCCAGAGGCAGGGGAGCCCCGCGGCTCTGGCTGTCTTGCTGCCCCAAACTGTCGTTTGGATTCTGGAGAGTGGGGACAACAGGCAGCTGACCTCCTCGAGCGCGGAGATCTTTGAGGCCCTAAGAAAGGCGCTGATCCGTGCCACACGCCGGCGGCACCGGTCAGCAGGAGGGCGAGCAGCGGGTCTCTCCGCTCTCGGTGGCTCTTAGTTGTGGACTGTTTCTCTTTGCCGCCCCCTTCATTTCCTAGGATGCCCAGGCGCGGTTTCAGTGTCAACCAAGGCGATTGGGAGCTGAAAAAATAGCTCAAAACAAAACACACAGTACATCCCAGAGGACGTTTTGAATGATCCACCCCCTGGTTCTGCTGCTTCATTGTATATTGGGAGTTGAAAATTATTTTCTTTGCAGTAAGTTCAAGATTGGAAAGCTCTAGGCTCCAGTTCTGGTTCTTCCCATAACTACTCCTTTGACCTCCACAACCCACTTGCCCTCCGAATTCAAATCTGTTTACTCACTGTGAATGATGGGGATGGACCAAAGGATTTCTGTCTCTCCCAGTTCTAGGAATTCTAGGCTCTTAGTTATTTTAATCATTTTCTAATAAAGAATAAAAATTCATTGTTTACTTTAGGCTTTACTATCTTTTTCCTCAGATGTATTCTATAGTACAATATTTCCTCCCTTAGGGCATGTTAGAAATTTTAAAAAATGTCTACCACAGGTGCAGCCACTATGAAAAACAATATAGTGATTTCAAACATTAGAAATATAAATAGCCCAGTAATTCCATTTCTGGATATATACCCAAAAGAATCGAAAGCAAAGTCACAAAGAGATATTTGTATACCCGTGTTCACAGCAGCATAATTCACAATAGCCAAAGGACCAAGGGTCCATTCACAGATAGATAAACAACATGTTGTACATACATACCCTGGAGGATTTTCCAGCTTCAGAAAGGAGAGAAATCCTGATACATGCAACATGAGCCCTGAGGATGCTGTCCTAAGTAAAATAGCATGAAAAGACCAATACTGTGTGATTCGATTACATGAAGCATTTAGAGTAATCAGGTTGGTAGAGAGAGAAAGTGTTATGGAATCATGGTTACCAGGGGCTGGGAGGAGGCGGGAATGGAGTTGGTGTTTAATAGGTAGAGTTTCAGTTTTGCAAGAAGAGAATTCTAGAGCTGAATGGAGGCGATGCACAACATGAATATATGTAGAGTCTGTGCGTAAAGTCACAGAGCTGTATACGTGGAAATTGTTAGGATGGTAGACTTTATTATGTGGATTTTGTCACAATTACTTCTTTTTTAATGTTAAGTGTCTACCTTAGGTCAAGAAATACCGAGGAAGGAGGCTTGAGCTGAGTAAGATGTGAGAGGATAAAGCAAGTAGACTGGAAATGAAAAGAAAAGCACATGTGGAGCCTTCTAATTGCTGAGATTTTCCACATGGTCTTTTATTTGAAGCTCATGCAATCTTATTTATATGTGTGTATGTTTATTTTTAAATTTTTAAATAATTATTTTATTTATTTATTATTACTATTTTTTTGAGAGTTTTTTTTTCGCTATAGGGTGCGTGCACTCGCCAGACAGACAGAGAGAGACAGAGAGACAGAAAGCAAGAAATCACCCCCCAGGGGGGATGGTCACGCTGCAATCCCTTCTCCTCCATTCTCCTCTCGGGATCTTGGGCACGCACGCACATGCGCCCAGCGTGAGTTTTAAGCCACCGGGTCCGGGATGTGAACCACAGTCAACTACGTGGAAGTCCAGTGACATAGCCATTACGCTAACTGCTCGTTCCCTATTATTACTATTATTAAACTTACTATAGGATACATGTGCTCACCAGAGAGAGAGCAAGAGAGAGAGGAAGTGAGAAAGCAAGCCACCAGGTCTTGGACTTGAACCACGTTTGGCCATGTGTCAGTCCAGCCCCTCAACCATCATGCCACCTGCTACCCCTGCTCTTGTAAGTTTTGAAAGAAACGGATGATTTCAAGTTTGTAAAACAGCCTAGGTAGAGTGCTGTTTAGAATACAAAATCTTAGAGATACTGCTTTTTTAAAGACTCTTCAAGACAGGGCAAAAGTCTCTGTGAGAAGGAGTGGTAAGAGAGACGAAATTAGGAATGGTTTCTGTGCACACTTGATTTTCCCTAGAAATTGGTAGAGACAATTACTTCTAGAATGAGCAAATATTATACACTGAAATATTTAAGAGCAGAAGGTATAGGCTAACAGGTGAGACAATGTTCATTCTTTGAGGTGTGCCAAGGTTGTATCAAACATGATTTCTATTACAGTTTCTTCCTCATAGCAGTGCTCTGATTTCTAGCCAGAGGTATCTTGAGCCCTAGATCACACAGCCAGTTATGCATGCCCAAATGTGAAATTGTGGTTCCAGAGCTTATGATATGAATCCTTTTATAAAGAAGCTATTCAAGGGGACCGGCAGGTGGCTTGGTGGTTAAGAGTGCTGGACTCCCACATGACCGACTGTGGTTCAAGTCCTGGACCTGGTGGCTGGCTTTCTCTCTCTCTCTCTCTCTCCCTCTCTGGTCAAATTGAAATAAATGAATGAATAAATAAATAAAGTTAAATAAATTAAAAAAAAAAAAGAAGCTATTCAAGAGGCCAGCAGAAGGCATGATGGTTAAGGCACTGGACTCCTACATGGCTGACTGCAGTTCAAGTCTCGGACCTGGCAGCTTGAGAATCACACTGGGTCTGTGTGTGTGTGTGTGTGCCCAAAATCCCTAGAGGAGAATGGAGTAAAAGGGTTTCCTGTGTGATCACTCCCCCCCATCCCCCCAAGTGCCCTATGGCGAAAACTTTAAAAGAAGAAGAAGAAAAAAAAAAAAACCCTACTAAAGAGGCAAATGGGAGAAATGAGTTCAAAAAGAAAGAAGAAAGAAGAGTTAAATTTGTTTCTAGGTTGAATGGAATGTCCTATTACCCCTACAAAGGATATATTTTACTTAAGATTCTTAACTCCAAGAGACCAGCAGTTGATGTAATGGCTATGTCACTGGACTCCCACATAGTCGACCATGGTTCGAGTTCTGGACCCAGTGGCTTAAACTCACACCAGGGCCGTGTGCATGCATGCCCAGAACCTGAGAGGAGAATGGAGGAGAAGGGATTGTGGCGTGGCCGTCGGGGTGAGTTCTCGCATTTTGTCGCTCTGTCTGTCGCTGTCTGTCTGGTGAATGTACATGCCCTATAGCAAAAACCTCTCCAAAAAAAGAAAAAGAAAAAAGATTCTTAACTCCAGGACTCTTAGTTGCTATAGGGTTATGGATAAGAGACCCTTTATGTTATCAACATCTTGATACCATGTTTTCAGCCCTTGAATTACTCAAATGGCTCCTTCCCTTTTCTGTCTACAAAAACTATGACATAGTTTCAGTAACAGCTCATAGATGAAATATTTTTAATGTCATTTAAAAACTGCTTATTTCTGGGACCAGCAGGTGATATGGTGCTTAAGATACTGGACTCCCACCTGGCCCACCCCGATTCAAGTCCTGGAGTTGGCGACTTCTTCTCTTTCTCTTTCTGTCTCTCTCTGGTGAGCACATGCACTTTGTAGCAAATTTTTAAAATATCAATAATGATAAATAAAATTAAATAATTATTTAATACATTAAACAATGTTATTTCTTCCATGAGTGAGACAGAGAGAGCGAGCAAGAGAGAGAGAAAGAGCACCCTCAACAGGGTCTAAATGCTGGCATCCACCCCCAGCCTTCAGCCAGTCCTAGTCAATGGTAAACGCATGCCAGGTGTACTTAAAAAGGTCTACAGACTCGAACCAGGAGCCTCCCCATGTAGACTGACTTGCAGAGTGTTGTGCCTTACAGCTGCACCACTGTCCTGCCCCAATTTCCCTTTTTTTTTTTGGAGAGGTTTTCGCTAGAGGACGCCTGCGCTCGCCAGACAGACAGACAGAGACATAGAGACAGAAAGCGAGAAATCACCCCCCAGGGGGGATAGTCACACCGCAATCCCTTCTCCTCCATTCTCCTCTCGGGATCTTGCGCACGCACACACACGTGCCCAGCGTGAGTTCTAAGCCACTGGGTCCGGGACGCGAACCGCGGTCAACTATGTGGGAGTCCAGCAACATAGCCATTACGCTAACTGCTGCATGATGGTTAAGGCACTGGACTCCTACATGGCTGACTGCAGTTCAAGTCTCGGACCTGGCAGCTTGAGAATCACACTGGGTCTGTGTGTGTGTGTGTGTGCCCAAAATCCCTAGAGGAGAATGGAGTAAAAGGGTTTCCTGTGTGATCACTCCCCCCCATCCCCCCAAGTGCCCTATGGCGAAAACTTTAAAAGAAGAAGAAGAAAAAAAAAAAAACCCTAACAAAGAGGCAAATGGGAGAAATGAGTTCAAAAAGAAAGAAGAAAGAAGAGTTAAATTTGTTTCTAGGTTGAATGGAATGTCCTATTACCCCTACAAAGGATATATTTTACTTAAGATTCTTAACTCCAAGAAAAAAGCAGTTGATGTAATGGCTATGTCACTGGACTCCCACATAGTCGACCATGGTTCGAGTTCTGGACCCAGTGGCTTAAACTCACACCAGGGCCGTGTGCATGCATGCCCAGAACCTGAGAGGAGAATGGAGGAGAAGGGATTGTGGCGTGGCCGTCCCCCCGGGGGTGATTTCTCGCATTTTGTCTCTCTGTCTGTCTCTGTCTGTCTGGTGAATGTACATGCCCTATAGCAAAAACCTCTCCAAAAAAAGAAAAAGAAAAAAGATTCTTAACTCCAGGACTCTTAGTTGCTATAGGGTTATGGATAAGAGACCCTTTATGTTATCAACATCTTGATACCATGTTTTCAGCCCTTGAATTACTCAAATGGCTCCTTCCCTTTTCTGTCTACAAAAACTATGACATAGTTTCAGTAACAGCTCATAGATGAAATATTTTTAATGTCATTTAAAAACTGCTTATTTCTGGGACCAGCAGGTGATATGGTGCTTAAGATACTGGACTCCCACCTGGCCCACCCCGATTCAAGTCCTGGAGTTGGCGACTTCTTCTCTTTCTCTTTCTGTCTCTCTCTGGTGAGCACATGCACTTTGTAGCAAATTTTTAAAATATCAATAATGATAAATAAAATTAAATAATTATTTAATACATTAAACAATGTTATTTCTTCCATGAGTGAGACAGAGAGAGCGAGCAAGAGAGAGAGAAAGAGCACCCTCAACAGGGTCTAAATGCTGGCATCCACCCCCAGCCTTCAGCCAGTCCTAGTCAATGGTAAACGCATGCCAGGTGTACTTAAAAAGGTCTACAGACTCGAACCAGGAGCCTCCCCATGTAGACTGACTTGCAGAGTGTTGTGCCTTACAGCTGCACCACTGTCCTGCCCCAATTTCCCTTTTTTTTTTTGGAGAGGTTTTCGCTAGAGGACGCCTGCGCTCGCCAGACAGCCAGACAGAGACATAGAGACAGAAAGCGAGAAATCACCCCCCAGGGGGGATAGTCACACCGCAATCCCTTCTCCTCCATTCTCCTCTCGGGATCTTGCGCACGCACACACACGTGCCCAGCGTGAGTTCTAAGCCACTGGGTCCGGGACGCGAACCGCGGTCAACTATGTGGGAGTCCAGCAACATAGCCATTACGCTAACTGCTGCCCCCCCAATTTCACTTTTTTAAGAATTATTCAATTTTATTTATTCGTTCATTTATTTTAATTTGACCAGAGACAGAAGAGGGAAAGTGGGAAAGCAAACTACCAGGTATGGGACTCGAACCATGGTCACCCATATGGGAGTGTCCACCACACCACCTGCTGGTCCCACCCCAATTTTGTTTTTAAAATACAAACCTTGATATTTTTCTGAGAATAAGGGACAAGGAAAAGGAATATTTGATAAAAGTCACATGAATTGAGTTGAAATATCAACTACATAGTACAGTTTTATACATCTTTATTAACAGAGGTTTTGAACTCACCAGTTGGCAAAATCTGACAATACCAAATGTTGGTGAGAATTCAGAGCAGTGGGGAACTCTCATTCATTCCTGTGGAAGTCTAGGTTTCAGTAATCATTTTGCAAAATAATTTGGCTTTATTTACCAAAGTTGAACTTTTACATACTCTCTACCCCACAGTTTCACCCCTCGATCTATATGTTAAAGAAACTCTTACACATAGATACCACCATGCAGGTACAAGAACATTGCTGGCATTATTGTTTGCAATGTCAAAAAAGTAGAAACTATCTAAATGCCCACAACAAAAGCATACATTGAAGTAAAGTAATACGATGAAATACTATATAACAGGGAGAAAAAATGAACTACATTGACCTGAAACAGCAGAAGTGAATCTCAAAAACAATGTTGAGGGGGAAAAGCAAATCATGGAGTAATAGACGTGAATGCAAACCACATAATGTTTCCTAGAAATAGGGAGAGTAAGGAAAGTGAAAAAATGATTGTGAGAGTCAAGATAGTGGTTAACTCTGGTATGTGGTAGGCAGGGAAGGAGATTTAATTATACAATAGAAGGCAAAGTGGGGAGATACAACATCCTGTAGTTTTTGTTTTAAGATTTATTTAATTTAATGTATTGTTATTATTTTTTAATTTGACCAGGGAGAGACAGACAGAAAGTGAGAAAGCAAGCTGCCCGGTCTGGAACTCAAACTGCAGTCAGACATGTGGGAATCCAGCATCTTAACCACCACACTACCTGCCAACCTCAATACTATCTAGTTTTTCGAACTTTGTGATTGATGGTTGTTTTATTATTATTCCTTAAACTATATAATTACTTTTGTGTGTGTGTGTGCCAAAGAGCACACACAGTGGAAACAGAGAAGGAGAGGGGGAGATATCGTCCCCAATGAGGTGTGGTCACACTACAATCCTGTCTCTCCTATTTCTCCATCCTGTCAGGATTTGGGACATGCATGCTCATGTGCCTGTCATGTTTTTCAAGCCATGCTGCCAAGGCTGGGATTTAAATGGTGCAGTTGTCCATATGGGATCCAGCTTCCTTAACTACCAGGCCACAGAGTCAGCCCTATCTTTTTTTATACACTGCTATGAGTGTAATGTATTTCATAACAAAAGAAAATTTTAAATTAAGTTTGACATTCCACTTCAGTCTATAAGGTAGTCTTACACGAACTAACAATATTTGGATCTGATTAAGATCCCAAATCCAATTACCAATATAAAGGAAATACACTAGGCAGTAGTATGTGGTAAAAGACAACAACAGGGATCAAACCTGACTCTACGAACTTATAGGACAAATAGCATGATTTTGTCAACAAAATTGTTAAGGAGGGGAAAAGAAATGCAGAAAAGACATTGGAAAATTAACCCATATATTAAAAGAAACTTAGGAGATATATTAAACAATTAAACTTTGCACCGTGGTCAACTACATGGGAGTTCAGCAACATAGCCATTACACTAACTGCTGGTCCCCTGTGTAGTAATTAAATTGGGGTGATTATTGGGTTGTTGAAAAAGTCATGATGCATTGTTTTACAATTATTTTATTTAACTCTATTTATTCATTCATTCATTTCTAATTATATTTATAGACCATGGATTTGTTTATTTTTAACACCCATCATGCCTTGAATTCATAGGGAATAGGTTCCAGTAGCTCAGGCTCCTTTCCATGGGTTCTCACAAAGTGTGCTTCTCTGGGTGGAGCAGGCTGGTGCTTTAGTTGAACCCAGGTACCTTTCTCTTTGGCTTCCTCCTTTTACTGATCATTTTCCTTCACACGTTTTAGGAAGGTATCTCTGCTCTTAGAATGCTTAATATGCTCAATGCGCACATTAATTCTCTTGGCAAGAATCTTGCCCTTAACTTGTTGACAACAATGTCAACAGCATGCTGGGTAACATTGTAGACTCTTCTAATTTTGCCTTGGTAACATTTGTAGGGCATTCGCTTTTGAACAGTACTCATTCTCTTGATGTCTACAATATCACCTTTCTTGTAGATTTGCATATATGTTGCCAAAGGAACCACTCCATGTTTTCTAAAAGGCCCAGAGAAGAAATATTGGGTGCCTCTCTGGCCAAAAGGAAGCCATTCATTTCTCATTTGAGAGAGAGAGGGGGCGGGGGAGGGGGCGGGAAACCAAGCCACTAGGTCTGGGTCTCTAACCATGGTCAGCCATGTGAGACTGTCTAGCGCCTTAACCACCATGCCACCTGCTAGTCCCAAGTCATGATGCATTTTTGCCGAGAAAAACACGTCATGACTTTTCTGATGACCCAATGATCTATCCATTACCTTGTCGTTACTTTGTGTTGGTAAAATTCAAAATCCTCTTTTTAGTTACTCTGAGATATACAGTAAATAATTGTTAATTATATTCACTCTACCGTATATTATAACACTAGAGACTGTTCTTCTCATCTACCTATAATCTTATTCCCATTAATTAGCATCCTTTTATCCACACCCCCTCCCCAAGCTCAACTGCTCTTCACTGTGGTTTTACTAACCCACCTAAAAGAGATGACCTATATAGCATATCTCTGGAAATTATTTCCATGAGGAAAACTTGATGGCATACAGGTGAACTGCACAGCTCCAACTGCAGAATTTTGTGATAACTAATAGCTCTTAGTTTTGTTTTGTTTTGTTTGTTTTTTGAGAGGTTTTTTCTATAGGGCGCGTGTGCTTGCCAGAAAGACAGAGAGGGACAGAGAGACAGAAAGTGAGAAATCACCCTCCAGGGGGATGACCACGCCACAATCCCTTCTCCTCCATTCTCCTCTCGGGATCTCAGGTACGCACGCACAGGCGCACGGCGTGAGTTTAAGCCTCCAGGTCTGAGACTCAAACAGCAGTCGACTACATGGGAGTCCAGTGACACAGCCATTACACTAACTGCTGGTCCCAATAGTTTTTGGTTTTTAATGTCTAAAATGATTTCAAAATAATCACCTCCTTAGAATTCTTAGAAGCAGTTAGTGTATAGTGTATTAGTTTGCTAGAGCTACCATGACAAAAGTACTACCAACCAAGTGACTTAATTAACAGAAATTTATTTTCTCACAGTTCTGGAGGCTGGTAGTCCAACATAAAGAGCAGGCAAATTTACTTCGTCTGGGGACTGTGAGAAATAATCTGTTCCATGCCTCTGTCCTGGCTTCTAAAGGTCTGCAGCAACCCTTGGTGCACCTTGACTGCTACTGTATTACCCCAACTCCTGCCTTCATGCTCAAATCAGTTTCCCTGTGTACATGTCTCACTTTGTGTTCACATTTCCCTGGTTCATAAGGACACTAGTTATACTACATTAGTGCCTACACTAGTGACCTCATTGTAATTGATTACTTTCGTGAAGATCAGAGGTCTTCTGGCCAACCCCCAGGGGGCTGATTCCTTGCTTTCTGTCTCTCTGTCTCTCAGGCGAGCACACGTGCCCTATAGCAAAAATCTCTCAAAATAAATAAATAAATAAATAAGATCACCTTATACATATTGTTTTAGGTTTTTTTTTAAGTTTTTTTTTTTTTTTTTGAGAGGTTTTTGCTATAGGGTACATGCCC
>NW_006203897.1:944682-977783 GCF_000334495.1 Tupaia belangeri chinensis
TGGTCAACTACATGGGAGTTCAGCAACATAGCCATTACACTAACTGCTGGTCCCCTGTGTAGTAATTAAATTGGGGTGATTATTGGGTTGTTGAAAAAGTCATGATGCATTGTTTTACAATTATTTTATTTAACTCTATTTATTCATTCATTCATTTCTAATTATATTTATAGACCATGGATTTGTTTATTTTTAACACCCATCATGCCTTGAATTCATAGGGAATAGGTTCCAGTAGCTCAGGCTCCTTTCCATGGGTTCTCACAAAGTGTGCTTCTCTGGGTGGAGCAGGCTGGTGCTTTAGTTGAACCCAGGTACCTTTCTCTTTGGCTTCCTCCTTTTACTGATCATTTTCCTTCACACGTTTTAGGAAGGTATCTCTGCTCTTAGAATGCTTAATATGCTCAATGCGCACATTAATTCTCTTGGCAAGAATCTTGCCCTTAACTTGTTGACAACAATGTCAACAGCATGCTGGGTAACATTGTAGACTCTTCTAATTTTGCCTTGGTAACATTTGTAGGGCATTCGCTTTTGAACAGTACTCATTCTCTTGATGTCTACAATATCACCTTTCTTGTAGATTTGCATATATGTTGCCAAAGGAACCACTCCATGTTTTCTAAAAGGCCCAGAGAAGAAATATTGGGTGCCTCTCTGGCCAAAAGGAAGCCATTCATTTCTCATTTGAGAGAGAGAGGGGGCGGGGGAGGGGGCGGGAAACCAAGCCACTAGGTCTGGGTCTCTAACCATGGTCAGCCATGTGAGACTGTCTAGCGCCTTAACCACCATGCCACCTGCTAGTCCCAAGTCATGATGCATTTTTGCCGAGAAAAACACGTCATGACTTTTCTGATGACCCAATGATCTATCCATTACCTTGTCGTTACTTTGTGTTGGTAAAATTCAAAATCCTCTTTTTAGTTACTCTGAGATATACAGTAAATAATTGTTAATTATATTCACTCTACCGTATATTATAACACTAGAGACTGTTCTTCTCATCTACCTATAATCTTATTCCCATTAATTAGCATCCTTTTATCCACACCCCCTCCCCAAGCTCAACTGCTCTTCACTGTGGTTTTACTAACCCACCTAAAAGAGATGACCTATATAGCATATCTCTGGAAATTATTTCCATGAGGAAAACTTGATGGCATACAGGTGAACTGCACAGCTCCAACTGCAGAATTTTGTGATAACTAATAGCTCTTAGTTTTGTTTTGTTTTGTTTGTTTTTTGAGAGGTTTTTTCTATAGAGCGCGTGTGCTTGCCAGAAAGACAGAGAGGGACAGAGAGACAGAAAGTGAGAAATCACCCTCCAGGGGGATGACCACGCCACAATCCCTTCTCCTCCATTCTCCTCTCGGGATCTCAGGTACGCACGCACAGGCGCACGGCGTGAGTTTAAGCCTCCAGGTCTGAGACTCAAACAGCAGTCGACTACATGGGAGTCCAGTGACACAGCCATTACACTAACTGCTGGTCCCAATAGTTTTTGGTTTTTAATGTCTAAAATGATTTCAAAATAATCACCTCCTTAGAATTCTTAGAAGCAGTTAGTGTATAGTGTATTAGTTTGCTAGAGCTACCATGACAAAAGTACTACCAACCAAGTGACTTAATTAACAGAAATTTATTTTCTCACAGTTCTGGAGGCTGGTAGTCCAACATAAAGAGCAGGCAAATTTACTTCGTCTGGGGACTGTGAGAAATAATCTGTTCCATGCCTCTGTCCTGGCTTCTAAAGGTCTGCAGCAACCCTTGGTGCACCTTGACTGCTACTGTATTACCCCAACTCCTGCCTTCATGCTCAAATCAGTTTCCCTGTGTACATGTCTCACTTTGTGTTCACATTTCCCTGGTTCATAAGGACACTAGTTATACTACATTAGTGCCTACACTAGTGACCTCATTGTAATTGATTACTTTCGTGAAGATCAGAGGTCTTCTGGCCAACCCCCAGGGGGCTGATTCCTTGCTTTCTGTCTCTCTGTCTCTCAGGCGAGCACACGTGCCCTATAGCAAAAATCTCTCAAAATAAATAAATAAATAAATAAGATCACCTTATACATATTGTTTTAGGTTTTTTTTTAAGTTTTTTTTTTTTTTTTTGAGAGGGTTTTGCTATAGGGTACATGCACTCACCAGAAAGACACAGACAGGGAGACAGAAAGCAAGAAATCACCCCTCAAATCACCCCCCCCCCAGCAGGGATGGCCACGCTACAATCCCTTCTCCTCCATCCTGTCGGGATCTTGGGCACACACGCACACGCGCCCGGCGTGAGTTTTAAGCCACCAGGTCCAGGACGTGAACTGCGGTCAACTACATAGGTGTCCAGTGACATAGCCATTACGCTAACTGCTGGTCCCGTTTTTTGTTTTGTTTTGTTTTGTTTCGTTTTGTTTTGTCATAGGGCATATGTGCTTTCTGCAGAGAGACAGAGACAGTGAGAGGAAAAGTAAGAAATCACCCCTTGAGGGAATGGCCATGCCACAATTCCTTCTCCTCCATTATCCTCCAATCTTCTTCTGGAATTTAGGGCATGCTCACACTCATGTCCTGCTTGAGTTTCAAGTCACCAGATCTGAGACTCAAACCACAGCAGCCATGTGGGAGTCCAACACCTTAACCATTATGCCACCTGCTGGCCCCTTTGGTTGCTTTTTTAAAAAATCAAATATTGTTGATTATTCTATATTGATTCTATAATATTTTTAAAAATATTGTTGTTACATATTCCATCATATGGATGAATCTTAGTTTATGTAACCAATCCACGTTGTTGGACATTTTACATATATCATTATTTTAATTAATATTGGATTATTATGGTTGCAAATTTCTTGACTTTTTTAGCTCAATTTACAGATGATGTCTATTTTTGGGGGGGGAGGGGGAAGAGGTTTTTGCTATAGGGCGCATGCGCTCACCAGAAAGACAGAAAGTGGGAAATCACCCCCTGGGGGGGTGGCCACACCACAATCCCTTTGCCTACATTCTCCTCTTGGAATCTTGGGCATGCATGAGCATGTGCCAGTTGAGAGTTTAAGCCACCAAGTCTGGGACTAGAACTGCAGTTGACTATATGGGAGTCCAGTGACACAACATTACACCAACTGCTGGTCCCAGATATTGTCAATATTATAAACCCAGTTTGTTTTGATATTTTAAACACTTATTGTACTTGTACTTAAATAGTGATCATCTTATAAATTTAAATTGTTGAATTTTGTTAAATTTCCCTAAATGTTATTTTAATTTTTCTTAAAGGATTAAAATATTTGGGGCTGACAGTTGGTGTTGTGGTTAAGACACTGGATTCCCACATGGCCAGCTGGGGTTCTAGTCCCAGACCTGAAGGCTTGCTTTCTCACTTACCCACTTCTCTCTTTCTGGCCAAATAAATAAATAATAATAAATAAAATTGGATAAGTAATTATTTATTAATCAATAACTAATTAATTAAACAATAAAATTAAAGAAAATAATTTATTTATTCAGTTTTATTTGTTATTATTGTTAATTAAAATGTTTTTAAAAAATTAACATGTGTGCACAAGATAGAGAGATGGACAGAGAGAGAGAAAGTAAGAAAGCAAGCTGCCAGGTTCAAGACTCAAACTGTGGTTGGCCATGTGAGAGTCCAGCACCTTAACCACCACACCACCTGCTGGCCCAAATCCCCCTAAACGTGTTTACTAAGCTATTTTAATCATTTCAAATTATAGTGACACATTTAGTAAACTTATTCCTGTTCAGCAGTTCATGTTTTAATAAAAATTCTCAGACTTCCTCAGAATTTAAGTAGTATTTACAAGCATAAGAATGCAAAGTTTCTACAGTTAATTATCATATTCTTTTAAATGCTTAAACAGTAATTATAAGCTTAATTAGCTACATCTTTCCAAGTGTCTCATTTAAAAACATCAATTTAATATGTCAATTCTCTTAAAACATATGACACATCTCAAGTCAAGGATAAAATACAAAAGCTGTATCAATGATTGCAAAACATAACACCTGTACAAAAATACTACATTGTTATTTTGCAACAATTTTTTTTTTTTTTTTTGGAGAGGTTTTTTTTTTTTTTTTTTTGCTATAGGGCGCGTGCGCTCGCCAGACAGACAGAGAGAGACATAGAGACAGAAAGCGAGAAATCACCCCCCAGGGGGGATGGTCACGCCGCAATCCCTTCTCCTCCATTCTCCTCTCGGGATCTTGGGCACGTACGCACACGTGCCCGGCGTGAGTTCCAAGCCACCGGGTCCGGGACACGAACCGCGGTCGACTACATGGGAGTCCAGCGACATAGCCATTACGCTAACTGCTGGTTCCCTTGCAACAATTTTTAAAAAATAATTATTTTATTTTACTTTATTTATTTAAATTTGACTGGAGAGGGCCAGGGTGTGTGTGTGTAAGAGAGACAAAGTGAGAAAGCAAGCTGCCAGATCCGGGACTCGAACCACGGTCAGCCATATGGGAGTCCTGTGCCCTTAACCACCATGCCACCTGCTAGCCCCTCACATCAATTTTTTTTCTTTTTATAGAGAGGTTTTTTTGTTTTTTGTTTTTTGTTTTTTTTTGATATAAGGCTCATGCACTCACCAGAAAGAGAGAGACAGAGAGACAGAAAGCTAGAAATCACTCCCCAGGGGGGATGGCCACACCACAATCCCTTCTCTTCGTTCTCCTCTCAGAATCTTGGGCACACACGCACATGTGCCCGGTGTGAGTTTAAGCCACCAGGTCTAAGACTTGAACCATGGTCAACTACATGGGAGTCCAGCGACATAGCCATTATCCTAACTACTAGTCCCTCTCAATTTTTTTTTAGCGCTTAAAAACTTCCTAGAGTTCAAGTTGACTTGCTTGCTTAAATGGAACATAAACTGGCTGTGATTTGTATTTAGAATTATAGGTTATAGATTTCGCATCAAGAGATAGAACCTAGGTGCACCTTCTAGGGTTATTCACACAGGTCAGTCACTTCTTCAAGTCATATTTTTAAAAATATTAAAATTGTGGGACCAGCAGGTGGTGGTTAAGGCTCTGGACACTCCCTCATGGCCGACCACAGTTTGAGTCCCGGACTTGGTGGCTTCCTTTCTCACTTTCCTTCTCTCTCTTTCTCTGTGTCTCTCTCTGGCCAAATTAAAATAAAATGAATGAATAAATCAAATTAAATAAATAATTATTTTTTAAAATTAAAATCTTGCATATGATGTATTTCTCTTAGCCATCACCACCCTTTATATTTTATTTATTTTAAAAAAGACTTATTTATCCCCATTATTATTATTTCTTCTTTTTTCTTTTTCTGGACCAGAAAGAGAGAAAAGGAGAAAGTGAGAAATCAAGCCACCAGGGCCAGGACTTGAACCATGGTCAGTCATGTGGGAACCCAGTGCCTTTAACTACCCGGTCACCTGCAGGCCCCCATCAGCACCCTTTTAAAATTGTAACTTCTTATCCAATCTTTCATTTCTTGAATTAAACAGAGGGAATGTTGCACCTCTATTTAATTATTCTTATTCATTTGCACCTTTCCACTGAACCTTTTATCATGTAAACCCATCCAACTGTCCACCCTCAAAGAACACATACACTTACTGCTAACAATTTTGATTACAATTTACCAGTTCACTTGAGTGGTTATGCCTTGAAAATCCTCCACCTCTGAAATCTTACCTTTCAATACACCAAACTAATTATCAACTTCTATTCCTCCCTAGTTTGCATCTTAATTCAAGTCTAAGTAGATTTTGTGATTAAAACTCTTCTTGGTAGGGCCAGCAGGTAGTGTGGTGGCTGGGGCACTTGACTTCCACATAGCCAACAGTGGTTTGAGACTGAACTTGGCAGCTCGCTTTCTCACTTTCTCTCTTTCTCTCTCCCCTAGCCCCCACCCCTTTCTGGTGAGCACATGTGCCCTAAAGCAAATAAAAAAATAATACTGATCAATAAAATTAAGCCAGTAATTCTTTTTTTTTTTTTTAAGAGATTTTTGCTATAGGGCATGTGTACTTGCCAGGGAGACAGAGAAACAGAAAGGAAGAAATCACCCCCCAGGGGATGGCCACACTGCAATCCCTCCTCCTCCATTCTCCTCTCAGGATTTTGGGCATGCATGCACTCCATACACGCCCAGCGTGAGTTTCGAGCTGCCAGATCCAGGACATGAACTGTAGTTGGCCATGTGGGAGTCCTGCAACGTAACCTTTATGCCATCAACTGGTCACAGAACAAATAATTCTTAAAACAAAAACAAAAAACAGAAACAAAAACAAAACTTGCTGGCATCAGGGTGAGTAGGTGGCATGATGATTAGGGGGTGGGCTCCCACATGTCTGACAGCAATTCGAGTCCCAGACCCAGAGGCTTGTTTTCTGTTTCCCCTCTCTCTCTGTCTTCGGTGAGCACATGTGCCCTATAACAAATTTAGAAATAATAATGAAATTAAATAAGTAATTCTTTTAAAAAATCTGCTAGGGAGGTCAGCAGGTGGTATAGTGGTTAAAGAACTGGACTCCCACAGATGACCAATCATGATTTGAGCCCCATACCTGGTGGCTTAAAAATCATACCAGGCGTATGTGAGTGTGTGTGTGTGTGTGTGTGTCTGTGTGTGAGAGGAGAATGGAGGAGAAGGCAATGCGGCATGGCCACGTGTTGCCCCCCCCCCCCCCGATTTCTTACTTTCCCTTTCTTCATCTCTCTTTGTCTCTCTCCAGTGATCACACATGCACTATGGCAAAAACCAAAACAGAATGTGCTGAGGCTAACCCGGAAGGTGAGCTTCAGCAGACTTTAGAAGAAATGGGGAGGAAGAATGTGATTCAACAGAGTAAAATATAAAGAATCTACTATTGATTAGGATGAACATGATGTGTCTGATAGATCAGTAGATGAGTCAAGTCACTGTGGAAAACTTGGGGTATAGTGGAAGATGAAGTTCGTTAAGTGAAAGGACAGGGCACAATTTGATATTAGGGCTTTAATTTGAAATGTGAACTAGAAGATATTGTCAGAGGAGCCCAAATTTGCATGACATAGAAAAGAAGCAGAAATACTTAAAACTTGCCAGTAACATGGGAAAGTCACCAAAGGTGACTAAAGGCTTACTTGTCTAAGAACAAACCACTTCTGGCTCTGGAATGCCAAAATACAAGTTTCAGGACCAGCAGATGGCATAATGGTTATGTTGCTGGACTCCCATATAGTCAAACACAGTTTGCATCCAAGAGCAGCTTCAAACTCAAGCCAGGCATGTGTGAGTGCACGCCCCAAATCCTGAGAATAGAGGAGAAGGGACTGTGAGTTGGATATCCTCCCTTAGGGGGTGATTTCTCATTTTCTGTCTCTCTGTTTCTCACTGTGTCTCTGGCAAGCACATGCACCATACAACAAAAAATCTCTCTTAAAAAAAAAAAAATACAAGTATCAGAGAATTTTGTTGACTTATTTATGTGGGATTTCCCTCCCCCTCTTCTGGTGCATGTGCCAGAGACAGACAGAGAGGGAAAGTGAGAAATTCCCGCCACCCTGCAGGGCTGGCCACTCCACAATCTGTTCTCTTCCATTCTCCCCTTGGAATTTTGGGTACACACACACGCACATGCACCTGGCATAATTTTCAAGCCACCAGGTCCAGGACTCGAACTGTGGTTGACCCTGTGGGAGTCCAGCACCTTAACTACCACGCCCATACACTATTATGATTTTAGAGAGTGGACTAGATGTCTAACATTTGTTTCTTCCATGGTGTGAGACCCTGATGGGGTTGCTTCTCTCTCTTTCTGATCTCTCATTTTCTCTCACACACAAACATTAAAAAAAAAAAAAAAAAAAAAAAAGAAAAGAAAAGAAGAGAAACTGTATGACAATAATTGTTTATTATTTTTCGCTGCTAAACTTTGGGGTTCATCTGTTAAGCAGCATACATCACCACCACTCCTCCCAGCTTTCTTTAGCAGTACTTGAACCTTAATAAATGAATTTAGAAATATAGAGAAGTTTGGTTAAATGGGAAATCAGTAAATTCTACCATATGAAAGAAAAGAAGTTGGAATGTATTGAAAAGGAAGAGGAGCAATGAAAATTTACTAGTAATCATATAAAAATTACACTTTTATTCTGTTATTAATATACATTTTCTTTGAGTTGACCTTTTCCAGAAGGATTGGTGCACTGCCTTTGTGTTAATGCATCTACACGTCCATCTTCGGCCTAATGGCATCACTTTGTGTTTGGGGGTGTGTGGAAGAACTAATGGTTAAAGAAGATGGTGAGAACAACTGGATTAGGCTAATTATAATTGAAGCCACAGATTTCTTGAGACCAAGGAATAAATAAAATAATCTTTGCGCCTGCCTCTAGTTTCTAGCACTGTGCTGTCCAGCAGAAATAAAAGCTATTATGTCACTTGAAAATGTCTAATAGCTGCATTTAAAAAAATATTTAATTTTATTTATTATTATTATCTTAAAATTTGTTATAGGGCACATGTACTCATCAGAGAGAGACAGAAAGAGAGAGGGGAAAGCAAGAAAGCAAGCTGCCAGGTCTGGGACTCAAACCATGGTTGGCCATGTAGAAGTTCTGCGTCTTAAACCACACCACCTGCTGGTCCCAGGAGCTGCATTTTTAAAACGTAAAAAGAAGGCCAGCCTCATAGCCTAGTGGTTAAGAGAGCCTGGATCACACATGGCCAACGGTAATTTGAATCTCAGCTCCAGTGGTTTGAAAGTGGGTGCCTCAAATCTCGATAGGATAGGCAAACAGATCCGAAGTCATTGGACTGCATGTGTGCCATGCAGCATGACCACACACCACTGGGATGCTTTCTTCCTCTCTCTCTGTCTTTCTCTGGTGGGCACAGGTGCTCCCTGGTGATTAAAAAAATTAATTTGTAGTAATATATTTTAATTAACCCCCAAATATCAAAAATACTATCATTTCAATATGTGATCAATATCAAAATTAGGTAATTTTTAGTATAGTTTGCACTAAGTCTTCAAAGTCTGCTGTGTATTTTCACTCACAATATATCTCAATCTGGACACTAAAATTTTATTGTAAGTACTTAAACTGTATAGTCTTTGCATTTCATAAAATTTCAAGTTGGAAAAGTAGATTTGCAGGGAACCAGCAGTTAGCATAATGGCTATGTCGCTGGACTCCTACGTAGTTGACTGCGGTTCATGCTTAAAACTCATGCTGGGCACGTGTGCATGCGTGCCCAAGATCCTGCGAGGAGAATGGAGGAGAAGGGATTGCGGCGTGACCATCCCCCCTGGGGGGGTGATTTCTCGCTTTCTGTCTCTCTGTCTCTTTCTGTCTGGAGAGTGCGCGCGCCCTATAGTGAAAATCTCTCCCAAAAAAAAGTAGATTTGCGTATCCAGTGTTTCATAACTTAAAGTTTCCCAAAAACTGAACTGGGTATCAGTTCTTAATTTAAATTTAAGTGAATTAAAATCGAGTACAGTAGGGGCCAGCAAGTGGCATGGTGGTTAAAGGTGCTGGATTCCCACATGGCTGACCACGGTTCAAGTCTCGGACTTGGTGGCTTACTTTCTCACTTCCTCTCTCTCTCTCTGTCTCTCTCTGATCAAACTGGAAAATAATGATAATAATAATAAAGTTAAATAATTCTAAACAAAAATTCAATATAGTAAAAAATTAATTTCTCAGTTGCACTAGCCACTTTTCCAGTGCCTGAGAGCTGCATGTGGCTGGCATCTGTACTACACTGCATAACACAGCTCTCGTACATAGCAGGCAATCAGTAAATGGTTGCTGGATGAATTAATTTTGCAACATTATCTCACCAATTAAATTAGCCATGAATCAAACCAAAGGGCTGCCTGAAATTTCTTTCAGAGAAAGAATTACTAGTAATAGCAACCAGTAATAGAAACCAGAGTATTTTCAGTATCATATGGTTTTACTTCTATTAACATTCCGAAGACTGATGGTAAGTTCTAATAGTGGAATTTGAACTCTTGAGTCATCAGAGTCTCTCTAAATTTTTTTTTTCTTTTAGGTTTATTTAATGAGAGAGAGAGAGAGGCAGAGTGAGAGAAAGACAGGTATCCCTGACAGTGTTTCACAATGCCACAATCCTTCCCCTAGCATCCTCACCAGCAAGGATCACAGGCATATGAGTTGAGGTTAACCAGTGTCTGATCTGGGTTTTCCACGTGGCTCCAGTATCCTGCAGTGGTGCCCTCCTGCCTGTGCCACTGTGGACCCCTTCTGTAATATTTAAATTAATGATAACACTCTTTGTGTTTCTAACTCATGTGATCTTGTTTTTTTTTTTTGGGGGGGGTGGGAGGTTTTTGCTATAGGGCACATGCGCTCACCAGAAAGACAGAGAGACAGAGAGACAGAAAGTGAGAAATCACCCCACGGGGGGGATGGCCATGCCTCAATCCCTTCTCCTCCATTCTTCTCTCGGGATCCTGGGCACGAATGCACACGTGCCCAGCCCAGCGTGAGTTTAAGCCACTGGGTCTGGGACTCGAACCACAATTGACTACATGGGACATAGCCATTACGCTAACTGCTGGTCCCAACTCATGTGATCATTTAAGGACATAAAATTTTCCAGGGCCAGCCAGTGGTGTGGTAGTTAAGGCAGCTGGATCCCACATGGCTGACTGCACCGTTGGAGTCCCAGACCCTGCAGCTTGGAAAATGTGCTGGCCACATGTGCATGTGTGGCCAACATCCCTAGAAGAGAATGGAGAAGGGATTATTGCATGGCCATCCCCTTTGTTTTCTCTCTTTCTCTCTCTCTGGCGAGCCCACACACCCTATAGCAAAAGTAACAATCAAAAATAAATAAATAAAATAAATAAATAATAAATAAAAACTCCAATGAATATTGAAATATAAATTAAAGTGTTTAATGAATCATGAATTAAAAAATTCTAATGCTGAAATGGAACCAACTTTTCAAAAACATTCCAATTCTCTACCTTCAATGAAAAAATTAGATTGATTTCACTTTTCTTTTTTTTAGAGAGATTTTTTGCGATAGGGTGCATGAACTTGTTGGAGAGACAGAGAGACAGAAAGGGAGCAATCTGTTTTCCTCTATTTTTTTCTCAGGATCTTGGGCACACATGCACATGCTCCCAGCGTGTTTTTAAGCTGCTGGGTCTGGGACTTGAACTGCAGTTGACTACATGGGAGTCCAGCAACATAACCATTATGCCATCTGCTGGTCCTGATTTTACATATTTCTAAAACTATACAGATTTTTTTTGTTTGTTTCCACACACTGACTTTTCCATGCCTCCAGTGAAACAGAAAAGAAGTTTTTGAATATTTTAATATTACAATGTTCATCTTGATAGATTACAAAAGACTGATAGGAAACACATGCTATTTCAGGATATTTAGCAGAAAAGTACAATAGGGAGTTATAGAAAGTTCATCTTATTGGTTGAATTATTTTCCTAACACTAAAGCTATTCCTGTCCTTTTGGGAATAGAGGAAGAAGCTTATAAAAGAATTGACAGACTCTTTTTTTTTCCAATATAATTTTTTAAATTTATTCGTTTATATATAGAGATTTTTGCTGTAGGGTATGTGCACTTGCTGGAGAGACAGAGAGACAGAAAGTGAGAAATCACCCCCTGGGGGGATGGCTATGCCACAATCCCTTCTCCTCCATTCTCCTCCCAGGATCTTGGGCACTCATGCATACGCACCTGGCATGAGTTTCAATCCATTGGGTCCAGGACATGAACTGCGGTTAGCCATGTAGAAGTCCAGTGATGTAACCTCTACACTATCTGCTGGTTCCCTCTCCTTTCCACAGAGTTCCTTTTAAGCAGTGCTATACCTTAGGGCTGGGAGTTGGCATGGTGGTTAAGGTGCTAGACTCCCACACTGCTGACCATGGTTCAAATTCCAGACCTAGTGGCTTGCTTTCTCACTTTCTCTCACTCTCTGTCTCTGGTCAAATTAAATAATATTAATAGTTAATTAAATTAATAAATAATTATTTTTTTAAAATAAAGTGCTACATGGGCCCAGCAGGCAGTGTTGTCGTTAAGGTGCTGGACTGCCACATGGCCAACGGTGTTGACTTCCACACTTGGTGGCTTGAAAATCATGCCAGGCACTTGTGTGTATGTGCCCAAAATCCTTTTTTTTTTTTTTTGAGAGAGGTTTTTGCTATGGGTTCATGCACTTGCCAGAAAGAGAGAGACAGAGAGACAAAAGCGAGAAATCACCCCCCAGGGGGGATGGCCATGCTGCAATCCCTTCTCCTTCCTCCATTCTCCTCTTGGGATCTTGGGCACACATGCACACACACCTGGCGTGAGTTTAAGCCAATGGGTCTGGGACTTGAACCGCAGTTGGCTACATGGGAGTCCAGTGACATAGCCATTACGCTAACTGCTGGTCCCTTAATGAACATAATTCTAAATAGTATTTTGTCTCAGTATTTAAAAAAATAACTATCTTACAATAAATGGCACCTTATATTCAATAAAATAGTGATCCCATGCACATAGCAATTTTGAATATAGGATTGTTCTATATTCAATTTTTTATAATGTCATTCATTTTATAGGAATGACATTATATATTCCCATGAGTAGTTTTAAATTATTAAAATAATTAATTATTCTAGGATAATATCTGAAAAGATATTTCTTTGAAAAACAAATTGTGACTAAACAGTCTTAAAATACGAGATAAAAATTGTAAATAGCCTAAAATATTTATACTAGCTTACAATTTACAATTCCAGCCTCTCTCTCTTCTTTCAAAGGTCACTGCTACCTCCTAGAGAAAAAAACTCACTATTGTACCAGAGTGAATGTTAGAGGGGAGGAGTCTGCATTCCAGGCAGAGGAAACGGTATGCACAAAGACACTGAAATGGAAAAGGGTTTCATATGTTAAGAAACTGAAATAAGGTCAAAGAGGTTGCCTTGATAGATAACCTGGAAAGACATATCATATCTTTGCTTTTTTTTAAAAAAATTATCTTATTTAATTTATTATTAGTACTACTTTTTAATTTGGTGTAGTCATCAGAGAGAGAGAGAGAGAGAGAGAGAGAGAGAGAGAGAGAGAGAGAGAGAGAGAGAGAGAGAGAGAGAGAGAGAGAGAGAGAGAGAGAGAGAGAGAGAGAGAGAGAGAGAGAGAGAGAGAGAGAGAGAGAGAGAGAGAGAGAGAGAGAGAGAGAGAGAGAGAGAGAGAGAGAGAGAGAGAGAGAGAGAGAGAGAGAGAGAGAGAGAGAGAGAGAGAGAGAGAGAGAGAGAGAGAGAGAGAGAGAGAGAGAGAGAGAGAGAGAGAGAGAGAGAGAGAGAGAGAGAGAGAGAGAGAGAGAGAGAGAGAGAGAGAGAGAGAGAGAGAGAGAGAGAGAGAGAGAGAGAGAGAGAGAGAGAGAGAGAGAGAGAGAGAGAGAGAAAGCAAGCTGCCAGGTCTGGGACTGGAACCATGGTCATCCACATGGCAGTCCAGTGTTTTAACCACCATGTCACCTGCTGGCCCCATTATGCAGGGTTTTCAAGGCCATTTTAAGGAGTTTAAATTTATATTGAATTCAGTGAGAAATGGAAGGGTATTACAATAATTGGAGGTTGGAGTAGGGTGTGATTTGATCCTTCTCTTTACATTTTCAAGATATTGACTGGCTGCTCTGTGGAGAATGAATCACATAAGATAAAGTAGGAGGCTAATGTAACAGGCTAGGAGAGATGATGGTGATGTGAACAAGGGTCTTGACAGCACAGGGGAAGAGAAGAACGGCTGGATTTCAAAGATGGGGTAAAGGGCATAAGTGAGAAGCATGCTTAGAATGTCTCTGGGGGACAGGAGGACGGCAGGTGGCGTGGTGGTGGAGGGCACTAGATTCCCACATGGTTGATTGTGGTTCAAGTCCTGGACCTAGCAGCTTGCTTTCTCACTTTCTCTTTCTCTCTCCTTCTTTGGTCAAATTAAAATAAATAAATAAGTAACGTAAAATAAAATAGTTCTTAAAAAAATGTTTCTAGGACGGTGCCCTTTACTAAGATGGGAAAGACTGACAGGTAGTAGTTTGGGCGAATAGTAAGGGTGCAGTTTTAGACAAGGTTGAAATGTTTGTGAAAATTTGAATGATAGCTTGATGTACGAGTTTGGGAATCAGAAATGAGTCTGAACTGGAGAAAGTTGGGAGTCACCAGCCTCTGGAAGCCATAAGACTTGAGATTACCTAGGAAGGTAGAACAGGAGAGGAGAGAGCCCAGAACATTCATGCTCAAGTGTAGTTTGTGTAGTCTGCAAGCAACTAGTCTTCTGAATGTTGGATTGCAGCAGCAAAGATGCTTCTCTTTTTCATTGGTTCATTATTTTGTTCATTCATTGCATATGCTCAACAGAGAGAGAAAGCACCCTCCTTCCAATGGGGTGTGGTCACACAACAATCCTTTTTTCTTTTTTTTTGGAGAGGTTTTCACTATAGGGCGCATGCGCTCGTCAGACAGACAGAGAGAGACATAGAGACAGAAAGCGAGAAATCACCCCCCAGGGGGGATGGTCACGCTGCAATCCCTTCTCCTCCATTCTCCTCTCGGGATCTTGGGCACGCACGCACACGTGCCCGGCGTGAGTTTTAAGCCACCGGGTCCAGGATGCAAACTGCAGTCGACTACTTGGGAGTCCAGCGACATAGCCTTTACGCTAACTGCTGGTTCCCAACAATCCTTTTCTCAACATTTCTTCATCCTGGCATGATATTTGGACACACACACACACACACACACACACACACACACACGTCCAGTGTATTTTCCAAGCTTCTAGGACTGGAATTTGATCAGTAGTTGGTCATGTGGGATTTGTCTTCCTATACACAGGGCTTAACCATTGAGCTACATGGCCACTCTGTATGTTTACTTCCTAAGTGAATCTGCAACCAAAAGTCTTAAAAGTATTTTCCCTTTGTTGCTAAAGCCAAAGGGAAGATCCCCATTTTGGAAGGACCTGAATCACATACACTTTTGGCCTTTTTAAAGAAAATGAAAACAAAATTGTGAACATAAAACCAGGCACAAAGTATTTATTTAGAGTTGAAGAAATTATAACAAATTACAGATTTCTAAAACCTGACAAATATCACAGATTCCACAAAATCAAGATAAATAACTTTTTTTTAAATTTAAAATCAATTTAATCAATAATTAATTGCATGACACACCTTTTCTGGTTGCATAATTTTTGACTGACTCCTCTATGAAAATGGTTTTGGAAAAGCATTCTACAGAGAGAAAAGAAAGATAATTCACTCTTTTATAAAGTATGGTCAAACTTTATTTTTTTAGGTTTTTTGCCATAGGGAAAAAGAGGGAAAGTGAGAAATCACTCCCCATAGTGGATGGCCATACTGCAGTCCTTTCTCCTCCATTCTCCTCTTGGGACTTTGGGCACACAAGTACATGTACCCAGCATGATCTTGAAGCTGCTGGGTTGGGACTCAAACTGCGGCTGACCATGTGGCAGTCCAGCACCTTAAGATAAAGATGACCACAGAACCAACAGATGGTATAATGGTTATGTTGCTGGATTCCCACATAGTCAACCACAGTTAGAGTCCCAGACCTGACGGCTTAACACTTAAGCTGGGTGCATGTGCGGGTGTGCCCAAAATTCCAAGAGGAGAATGGAGAAGGGATTGCAGCATGGCCAGCCTCCCAGGAGGGTGATTTCTTGCTTTGTATCTCTCTGTTTCTCTGACAAGTGCTCATGCCCTATAGCAAAAAAATCTCTCTCTAAAGAAAAAAATGAAGATGACCACGCCATTTTTTGTTACTAATAGTTTAAAATTTCTGCATTGCAACTCGTGACTAAATTATGTGTTGTAAAATTTTAGAGATGTTTTCAATTTTGAGAAAATCTTGATCTTGTTTCTTTAATGTATAAATGGCAATGTGTCAGGGCCATTTCACCGCCAAGGTGCTAATTTGCCTGGGACTACCAGACTTTTGTCCAGACAAGATATATTAGATATGCTAGGACACAATCCAGTCTGGATTCATGCAACATATGACTTTACACGAAAGCATGCTGCTTGTCTGTCATATGGCTATAGGCCTTGCCCTACACACACAGGAAATCTGATAAGCTCTTGTGCCATTCCCATTTTAGAAGAAACTGCATGGCACGTACACACTTATATACATTACATTCTTTTTTTTTTTTTTGGAGAGATTTTCACTGTAGGGCGCGTGCGCTCGCCAGACGGACAGAGAGAGACATAGAGACAAAAAGCGAGAAATCACCCCCCCAGGGGGGATGGTCACGCCGCAATCCCTTCTCTTCCATTCTCCTCTTGGGATCCTGGGCACGCACGCACACGCGCCTGGCGTGAGTTTTAAGCCACCGGGTCCGGGACACGAACCGCGGTTGACTACGTGGGAGTCCAGCGACATAGCCATTACACTAACTGCTGGTTCCCTACATTACATTCTTGAACACATTCCTGACAGGCAAAGACTTCTATTTGACTAGGTGTTAATGAGAACTTAAGCTTTTACCTTATGATTTTACATGTTTGATGAATGTAAAGATTTTCCACAAACTAGGTTTTAGTTTTGTGTATTTCAAATCTTGTTTCTCCTACACTACCCAAATACTGCCTACTCACATTCTGATGCAGCTTCTGGCCATGGATCTTATAGTGAATTGGCATGGAAGGTAGGAGTGCTCTTAGAATGTGTCTTGGGGGCAGCAGGTAGTATGGTTGTTAAGGTGCTGGACTCCCACATAGTCAAGTCTCAGACCTGCCAGTTTGTTTTCTCACTTTCTTATTCTCGCTGGCTAAAATAATAATAATAATAATAATAATAATAAATAAAAGTTAAATGAATAAGTCTTTAAAAGAAGAATATGTCTTGACTTTCTTTAACATACAGTGAATTCTTTTTTTCTCTTGAGAGATTTTTACTGTAGGGTTCATGTGCTTGCCAGAGAAACAGAGACAGAGAGGCAGAAAGCAAGAAATCCCTAGTGATTAATCCCTTTTCCTACATTCTCCTTTCAGGATTTTGGACATATATGCACATGTGCCATGTGCCTGGTGTGAGGTGTTTATTTTTTTTTTTAAGAATTAGTTATTTAATTCCATTTGTTATTATTATTATTATTTATTTTGAGACAGAAAGAGAGGGAGAGAGGGAAAGCGAGAAAGCAAGCCATCGGGTCTGGGATGTCTCTCTGGCAAGCACATGTGCCCTATAGCAAAAATCTCTCTCAAAAAAAAAAAAAACTGGGCCCAGGACTAGAATCCTGGTGAACTATGTGGGAGTCCAGTGATGTAACCATTACGCCATCTGCTGGTCGCTACACACAATGAATTCTTGACCTTACTGGAAGTTATCTAATTACACACCTCATCCTGGAACCAATCCCCTGTGGATTAAAGGGGATGACTTACTAGTCAATTCATAGAGAAAGCAGAATGGTAATGATCAGGGACTGGAGATGAAGAAATGAGAACTGTTGAGTTTCAATTTTTTTTTTTTTTTTGGAGAGGTTTTCGCTATAGGGTGCTTGCGCTCGCCAGACAGAGAGACGGAAAGCGAGAAATCACCCCCCAGGTGGGATGGTCACGCTGCAATCCCTTCCCCCCCATTCTCCTCTCGGGATCTTGGACACTCACGCACACGCGCCCGGCGTGAGTTTTAAGCCACCGGGTCCAGGATGCGAACCACGGTCGACTACGTGGGAGTCCAGCGACATAGCCATTACACTAACTGCTGGTTGCCAAGTTTCAGTTTTTCAAGATGATAAAAGATGTGGAGTTTGTTTATACAATAAAGTGAATATATTTAACACTACTGAATTATACACATAAAAATGCTTAGGATGGTAAACTTTTTTTTTTTTTTTAATCACACATTTAATATCTTCCCTATCTATTGCCATAGTACTGTTCTAATTCCTAATGGTGTATACTTTATTATTTTTAAACAGTTTTAAAATGAAGTGTATTACATGGAGAGAAAAGTGAATAAAGCATCATGTTTAGGCACAATGTTGTACATGCCTTTTGGTTCACATTTGGTGCAAAGAAATTTATTTCTGTTCGGAACCTAGAAGTTAAATCGCCACACATGCCTACATTTAATTTAAAAAGAAAATGCCAAACTATTTTCCAGTGTAGTTGTACCATTATAACTCCAAGTCACAGTATATAAATGTTCCATTTACTCTCCAACCTTGACAATTGATATTGTCACTTTAAAAATTTTAAAATGTTCTAGCTGCATTTGAAAAAAAAAATCTGGCCGCTATGGGCTGACCTGCATTTTTTTTTTCCTGACCTGCATTCTAAATTTTCATCCCTCTGATTACTAATTTCAAAACGTTTTCAGATGTTTATTAGCCAATCGCATATCACATTTTGAGAAATGCCTCTTCAAGTCTCTTGTTAATTTTTCTACTGGGTTGCTTATCATTTTCTTGTTGATTTGAAGGAATTTGTTACCTAGTTAGGTCATAAGCCTTTTACTGGTCATGTATTTTTTTAAATAATTATTTTAACTTTATTATTATTTTCCAATTTGACCAGACAGAGACAGAGAGAAGGAAATTGAGAAGGAATTGATAGGCACCTGTGGGCCCCAGGTGGCATGGTGGTTAAATATTTAACATTAATGTTAATTAATTAATTATTAATGCTAATATATTTTATCTCACTCCCACTTTTCATTATCTTAACTGGTATCTATAAGGATTAGGTTCTTCATTTTAATGTAGCTTTCATTATTGTTCTCTAATTTTTATGTCTTATTCATGAAATCTTTGCTACCTCAGGGTCATGAAGATATCCTATCATATTATTTCCAAGGAGCTTTCTTGTTTTTTCTTTTTTTTTTTTTATTTGGAGAGGTTTTTGCTATAGGGAGCGCGTGCTCGCCAGAAAGACAAAGAGAGACAGAGAGACAGAAAGCGAGAAATCACCTCCCAGGGAGGATGGCCACGCCACAATCCCTTCTCCTTCATTCTCCTCTCTGGATCTTGGGCACACATGAACACGCGCCTGGCGTGAGTTTAAGCTTCCAGGTCCGGGACTCCGAACTGCGGTCGACTATATGGGATCCAGCGACATAGCCATTACACCAACTGCTGGTCCCTCTGGTTTTAATTTCAAATTTAATCCTATATTCTCCCTGAAACCAATTTTCAAATATGGTGTGAAGTAGGGTCAGGTTTTTTCTCCTCTCCCCACATGTATATTCAACTGAACATTTATTGAAAAGACCACATTTTCTTCTCTGCTCTGCAATGCATGTACACGCATTAACAAATCCTATTGGGATTTTGATTATGATTGCTCAAGTTTGTATAATATCAATCTGGGGAGAACTGACATCTTTATAATATTTCCAATCTATAAGCCTGTTATATCTAATTTTCTGGTCTTTTTAAAACAATTTTTAAAAATAATAATTAATATTATTTTAATTTGACCAGAGAAGGACAGAGAGAAGGAAAGTGAGAAAACAAGCTGCCAGGTCAGGGACTCAAACTGTGGTCAGTCATGTGGAGAGTCCAACACCTTAACCACCTTGCCACCTGCTGGCCCTGGTCTTCTTAATATTAACTCATATTTTTCTTGCCGGCTTTATAGTTTTTGTACATGTTTCATTAGAATTGTTTCTAAGTATGATTGTATAAGTGGTATTATTAAAAAACTTTTGGATTATTGACTTAATGAATTTTGTATTCTGTATATATTGCCCTTCAATCCCCCAAAGTACATATTGTCTGAAGATCTTTAGTTTTATTTCTTCCTTTTAATCTTTACTTTTTCTCTTTTTATATTGGTTAAAGCCTCCAGACAGTGCTGAATAGAAGTGATAATAATGGGTGCCCCATATCCTGATTGCATTTTTTTTAATTGCCAGAGGGTGCATGTGCCCAGAGAAGGACAGAAAGAGAGAGAGAAAGGGTGGGAGAGAAGTAGAAAGCATGCTCCTATGGGACGGGGTCACACAAGTCTGTCTCCTCCATTTCTCCATCCTGTTAGATCCGGGGCACGCACATGTGCCCAACTGTTTCTCAAGCACGGGGCCAGGATGCGGACCATGGTTGGTCATGTGAGATCTGGCTTCTTTAACCATCAGGCTATGGACCCGGCCCCTATCTTCTGAATTCAGAGGAATTTTTCAACATTTCAGAAGTAAATATGCTGTTTACTAGTATGTTTTTTTCTTATTGAGATAGATATCATTTTACTAAGTTAAGTATGCTCCTTACCATTCTGTTTGTTTTGTTTTGCTTCATTACGGGTATTAAGTTTTATCGAAATTTTTTCTGCAATGATTGAGATAATTTTTCCTCTTTCATTCTGTTAAAATGGCAGACTATACCAATTTTCAACTATTAAACCATTCTTACATTCCTGGAATACATCCACCTTTTATTATCTTTTCTCTAACTTGGTAGATTTATTGGGATTTTTACATTTATTTAAGTGAGTGAGTCTGGTTTTTCTTGTGATGTTTGTGTTAGGTTTGTCATCAAGACTGCTAGTCTAAGATGTGGGGTGTGTTCTCCCTTTTCAATTTCCTGTGTAACACTGGTGTTAACTCTTTTTAAATATCTGATAGTATTCTCTAGTGCAGTTTTTATTGTTAGAAATTTTGCATTACATTTCTTTTGAAGACAAAACTTAGAAGCTTTCATTATTTCAGTGTCAGTAAAAAATATTTTTAAAAAGAAATTCCTTATTTAATCTAAACTTTCAAATTTATTGTCTTAGGGTCAGACCTGGAGTGCAGCGGTTTCTTTCTGGTGAGTACAGATGCCCTGTGGCAATTAAACAAAAAGTTAAAGGGGACAGTAGGTGGCATGGTGGTTAAGGCACTGGACTCTCACATGGCTGACAGTCATTCAAGTCTCGGACCTGGTGGCTTAAAAATCACTCCAGGTGCATGTACACGTGTGCCCAAAGTTCTGAAAGGAGAATGGGGAAGGGATTGCGGCATGGCCATCCTTCTGAGGGGGGTGGGTTCTCACTTTTCCTCTCACCGTCTCTCTTTATCTCTGTCCGGTGAGTGTATGTGCCCCATAGCAAAAACAAAACAAAACAAAACAAACAAACAAAAAACCCCTAAAAAAAAAAAAAAACAGAAAAAACCCCCAGAAAAATAAGGTTATGTTTATGTTTGTTTGCATCTTATATTACAACTGTAGTTAAGAGCCCCTCTTTTTATTTTTTTTTAAGAGAAGCTTTTGCTATAGGGTGTGTGCGCTCGCCAGAAAGACAGAGAGAGACAGAGAGACAGAAAATGAGAACTCACCCCCCCAGGGGGGATGGCCACACCACAATCCCTTCTCTTCCATTCTCCTCTCGGGATCTTGGGCATGCACGCACAAGCGTCCGGCGTGAGTTTAAGCCACCAGGTCCGGAACTTGAACCACGGTCAACTACATGGGAGTAAAGCGACATAGCTATTATGCTAACTGCTGGTCCCAAGTTCCCCTCTTTTATACCTAAAATGCATATGTCTTCACTTTTTCTTGGTCAGTCTCTCCAGAAGGTTTATTCATTCGATTAGTCTTACAAAGAATGAATTCTTGACTATTGACTCTATTACCTCTATTATATGTATGTTTTTCTTTCTTTGGACTTAGGTTGCTGTTTCTTCCCCCCTTTTTAAATTTTTTTTTTTTTTAAGAGAGAGATTTTTGCTATAGGGCGTGTGTGCTCACTGGAGAGACAAACAGATAGAAAGCAAGAGATATGGCCACGCCACAATCCCTTCTGCTCCATTTTCCTCTCGGGACCTCAGGCACACACACACATGCACCCGGCATAAGTTTTAAGCCTCTGGACCTGGGACTTGAACCACAGTCAGTTACGTGGGAGTCCAGTGATGTAATAATTCTGCCATCTACTGGTCCCTCATAAGGACTTAAAAAAAGTTTCTTCTTCTTCTATTAAAGGAATACAGGCAGGCAGACAGAGAGAGAGGGGCATCAGCCCTGACAGGGCTGGGACAGAGTCTACCTACCAGCGTCAGCCAGTCCCAGATCACAGACAAGCTCAAGGCTGGTGGAGTACTCAGGGAGGTCTCTACATAAATCTGGAACCAACGATTTTTAAAAGTAGGAAAACAGGTATAATATATACAAGCACCAACAACAGGAAATACTTCTAGAGATAAAAAGGACATTTCATATTGATGTTAGGTTCACCAATAAGATTTAACAGCTCCAAATTTGTATGTATATAACACATACTCAAAATATGTAGTGTAAAAATGTCAATACTAAAAGGAGAAAAATAGGGCGAGCAGGCGGCATAGAGGTTAAGGTGCTGAATCTCACATGGCCACCTGTGGTTTGAGTCCTGAACCTGGCAGCCACGTGGATGTACATGTGTGCCCAAAATCCCAAGAGGAAAATGGAGAAGGGATTGTGGTGTGGCCATTCCCCTTGGGGGGTTATTTCCCCCTTTCTCTGTCTCTCTCTGGTGAACAGTTTTGCTGTGTGCCTGATAGCAAAAACTTTAAAAAATAAAGTATTAACAACTTTGTTGATTCTTTTTAAGGTAGCATACTGTGGTAGATTATATTTTCAAAGGTGGCTTCAGCAATATCTCTCACTTCACATGATCTTCTAGAAACTATATGCTCATCGAAAGGTAGAGTTTAATTTCCTATCCCTTGAATCTGGGTAGGAGGTACTACCTTCCATGAATAGGCTGTAGCTGATATGATGCTGCGTGATGTCCTAGGGTCAGTTAGAAAAGGCCATGGAGTTTCTGTATTGTTTTGTTCAGCCATTCTTGGAATCCAGCCACCATACTGTGAAGAAGTCCAAGCCCATGTGGAAGACCAGGTTGAGCAGAACTGAAACCTGTGGTCTACAGTCCCAGGTGCTCTCCCACATCACAGCTGGCACCAACTTGCTAGCCATGTGATTAAGACATCTCGAAAATAAACCCCCAACTCCCAGGTAGGCTATCTGTGTTGACACTGCATGTGGCAGAGATAATCGATTCCTGCCAAATATTACCAAAATCACAGACTTGTAAGCAGAAATAAATGATCTATAAACAAAAATAAATTATTGTTTTCAACTATTAAGTTTTGGGGTGTTTTATAATTCAGTGATAAGTCATTAGAAGTGGAATAGAGCCCTATGGATGAGTCCTCTGAATTATTGGGTCGTCAGAAAAGTCAGAATGTATTTTTCTATGTTTTTCAGTGAAAAATGCATCATGGCTTCTGATGACCCAATATATAGTTTCTAGATTATCTGGAATCAGTTCTCTGATCTGATTAGCTTTAAAGGTATTTATTATCCTGTTTCAATTGGCAAAGGGGGAGGGGCACATGTTAATTGATCTATTAAATTAGGTGTTGAGAGTGCACCCAGCCACACTTAGCTTCCTATGACAGTAAATCAAAGAAGAAAATTGCTTTAATGGTTGAGGTGACTGTTCCTGATTCTCATGAAGAAATTGGATCACTACTAACAATCAGGTAAAGAGTACGATTGGAATGCAGGAGATACTCTGAGGTATATCATAGCATTCCCTAGCCCAGCGACTAAAGTCAGTGGAAAACTACAACTATCCAATATAGGCAGGATTGACCTTTCAGAAATGAAGGCTGGAATACCTCACATGACTGTCAAAGGTGCTTGTTGATGACAAAGGGAATGTGGAATGGGTAGTGAAAGACAGAAGTAATATAAACAGCCTTGATCATGGGACCAAATAATAGAAAAAAGTGTTGGAAAAGTTATTTCTTTTGATTTGAATATATCGTGTATACTAAAAATCTTTTTTTTCCAGGGCCAGCAGGTGGCATGGTGGTGAAGAGCACTGGACTCCCACAAGGCTGACTGCGGTTTGAATTCCGGACCTGTTGTTCAACATCCCTCATCGTAAGGGAAATGCAAATCAAAACAACAATGAGGTACCACCTAACCCCAGTCAGAATGCCTAAGATTAAAAAAAACAAAAAATGATAAGTGTTGGCGGGGGCGGGGGGTGGGTTGTGTGGGGAAAGGGGAACTCTTTTACACTCCTGGTGGGAATGAAAATTGGTCCAGCCACTGCAGAGAATGATATGGAGATGCCTCAAAAATCTACAAATAGAACTACCATATGACTCAGCAATCCTACTCCTGGATAGCTACCCAAAGCACAGAAGAATGCTTATTCGAAAAAGTGCCTGCATATCTATCTTTATTGCAGCGTTATTCACAATTACTAAGACATGGAACCAACCCAAATGTCCACGAACAAATGAATGGATTGAAAAAGCATGGCACATACACTCTATGGAATACTACTCAGCCATAGAAAAATAAGATCCTGGCATTTGGTAGAAAGTGAATGAATAAAAAGATTTACTGCTAAGTGAAGTAAGCCAGGCTATGAAAAATATTCATTGTATGTCTCCACTTAATATATACTTACTGTCCTCGGTATGTCCTTTCCATGGCAGAAACTGAAAGATCAGAGGATATACAAGTATGGGAAATGGTTATGGATATGGTTGGGAGATGAGGGAGACTATGAGGGGAAAACTTAATGAGAAAAAGAGGCAAGACATTTATGGGACACAGAATGGATTGTTGTCTGTTGATAACGTGTAAAGTATCCTCGACTGGACTGGTGTGAGGTGTATTCATTTTGGGCAAATTCACTTTACAAGCTAAGTGATGTATCATAATTTAATGTAAAAAATAAATTTTAAAAAATAACAAAACACATACACACACAAAAGGAACAAATACTTAGTATTGCTTGTCTTAGGATGGTTAAATTCTCTATTCTCCGTGGAGAACAGTGGTACCAATAGATTTTAACATGGTTAAAATAATTTTTTAAATCTTTCAGTAGATTCCCAAACAAGTTCCACTATCTTATACAATTAAAGCTAACATGAAATAATTAACAAAATTATTAAGATTGCTGATGGAACTTTCTAAATAAGTTAATAGAAACCTCTCATCTTATTGAAGTTAATGAAAAAATTATACATAAATTTCCATTGTTTTTGCAATGGAAAAAATAAACTGGTACTTTAATTCCAAAAATAAAAAAAATTCCGGACTTGGTGGCTTGCTTTCTTTCTCTCTGCCCCTCTATGGTCAAATTAAAATAAATAAGTGAAATTAATTAAAATAATTCTTTAAAAAAGTCTTTTTTCCTCTTCACCTGCCCCCACATTCTGCTACCATTCTAACACAATTTGTGCTAATAGTAATTAAACTTATTAACACTGGATTACATTACAGAGTATCGTTAGGGAAGTGTGATTCATCTAGGAGTGACTATCACCCAAAGATAGGCAGAAACTTTGTATTCTGTCAGAAGGTTTCTTGTTTTTAGTTTATGAAGGACACCGACTACCTTGGGTGGAAACAGGACTTTGCTAATGTCTTTATTTTTAAGTGAATAATATTTAGAGAAAGTGTGTATAGATGCTAAGTCACAGAATGTGATAGCTCTGTACTATGTAAAATGAACTAAACTAGAATTAGAATTTCTTTTCCATTATAGTTCATTAGTGCAGAAGACAGGAACACTTTGTGCACAATTTGGAGGGCAAAAGTGAAGCCGCAGCCAGTGCTGGGCACCAGGCACTATGGTAACTTGCACAGGTTGTCACTAACCTGCTGTGATCTGACAGTGGGGTGGGGAAGCAGTGGGCCAGAAGCTCCTTCTTTTGGCTTTTATAATTAATTCATAGGCCAAGCACATATGCAACACCATGGCAACTAATGTCAGTGAGAAACCAATGTGGCTTCCCAGTTTGCCCTCATGAATTCCAGTTGCCCCTTTAGGCTCCCATTTGCCTTTGCTGTTGTTCACATGCACCATTCGTACAGTATGGTAAAGCAGACTCATAGTGGCTTTAGCTATGCACCAGGTACTAATGCCAGCACAGCACAGACTCCCCTGCTACCATGATTTGAGTCCTGGACCTGGCAGCTTAAAACACACCCTAAAGACAGGGCACCTGTGCTCCCCAGAAAAAGCACCTCCCCAATGGGGTGTGGTCATCCTACAATCCCTTTTCCTCCATTTCATCATCCTGTTAGGATTTTAGGCATGCATGCACATGTGCCTGGCACATTCTTCAAGCTGTAAGGAAGGGCCAGAATTCAAACTGTGGTTTGCCAGGTGGCATCCAGCTTTCTATGCAGAGCTTAACCACTGTGCTATGAGTCCAGTCTAAGAGTGCATCTATTCTTTTTTAAAGATAATTATTTTATCTATTATTTATTTATTTATTATTTATTTAACTTTATTTATCATTATTATTACTGTAATATTTTCAGAGAGAGAGAGAAAGAGAGAGAGAGAGAGAGAGCAAGCAAGCCTCCAGGTCTGAGACTTGAACCACAAATGGCCATGTGGCCACAGTTGGCCTTAACCACCATGCCACCCCACTGCCCCCAAGTGTATCTATTCTTTTTTTTTTTTTCGGAGAGATTTTCACTATAGGGCGCGTGGCTCGCCAGACAGACAGAGAGAGACAGAGAGACAGAAAGCGAGAAATCACCCCCCCCCAGGGGGGATGGTCACGCCACAATCCCTTCTCCATTCTCCTCTCAGGATCTTGGGCACACACGCACACGCGCCCGGCGTGAGTTTTAAGCCACCGGGTCCGGGACACGAACCACGGTCGACTACGTGGGAGTCCAGCGACATAGCCATTACGCTAACTGCTGGTTCCCCCCAGTGTATCTATTCTTAACTGAACTTTGGTTTTATTTAAACCTTTTCATGTTTTCTAGTTCATTAATCTCATTACATATTCCCTTCTCCTTTCTCTTGATTTATATTGCCCTTGTGTTAGTTAAATTTATTATTCATTTTTATAATAATAAAAGTTACAACTATATATTTGAGTATAACAATGTATTCCATAGGCTTTTTGTTTATTTAATTTGTTATTATTGCTTTTTAATTTGACCAGAGAGAGACAAAGAGAGAAAGGGAAAGTAAGAAAGCAAGCCACCGGATCTGGGACTCAAAACCATGGTCTGCCATATGGGAAACCAGTGCCCTTAGCCACCATGCCGGCCCCTTCCATAGGCTTTCAAATGCAGTATGTACTACTTTTAATCGACTTTTAGATTTTTGTAATTTCAGTTTTATCTTCTGTTTGGTCCAAATAGATGGTCTTAATTATTATTTTGTTGTTAAATTTGTTACAGGGATTGTGTGCTTGCTGGAGAGAGACAGAGAGTGAGAAAGTACACCCTAGGGGAGATGACCATGCCACAATCTCTTCTGTTCTCCTCTTGGGATTTTGGGCACACATGCCTGGTGTATTTTTCAAGCTGCCAGGTCCAGGACTCAAACTACTGTGCCATGTGGGATCCAGTTGCCTTAACCACCACTCCACCTGGCTGGCCTGATAGTTTTTTTTCTTAATTTCTAAAAATTTGCTTTGGGACTAGTGGATGGCATAATGTTTACATCACTGGACTCCCATATAGTCGACCGTGGTTTGAGTCCTGGGCCTGGATGCTTAAAACTCACACTGGGTGTGTGCATGTGTGTGCCCAAAATCCAGAGAGGAGAATGGAGAGGAGGGGATAAGGAAAGATGTAGTGTGCCGGGCCCATCCCCCCTGGGGTGACTTCTTGCTTTCTGTCTCGGTCTCTCTGGCCATCTGCATCTGCTCTACAGTAAAAATCTCTTAAAATTTGTTTTTACTGGGGCCAGCAGGTGGTATGGTGGTTAACCATAGCCAACCACGGTTCAAGTCCCAGACCTCGTAGCTTGCTTTCTTACTTTCTCTGTCCCTCTCTGGCCAAATTAAAAATAAATAAATAAATAATAAAGTTAAATAAATTAATTCTTAAAATAATTACTTTTGCTTTTAGAGAGAGATTTTTGCTATAAGGGTGCACGTGCTTGCTGAAGGAACAGAGAGAGATGGAAAGCAAGAAATCACCCCCCTAGGGAGGATAGCCACGATGCAGTCCTTTCTCCATTCTGCTCTTGGGAATCTCCTCACGCATGTGTGCCTGGTGTGAGGTTTTGAGCCTCAGGGTCTGGTACTCTAACCGTGGCCCACTATGTGGGAGTCCAGCAAAACCATTATGCCATCTGCTGGTCCCCTGGTGGTTAAACATGCTATTGTATAGTTCCATTGGATTAGAATCAGAAAATATAGCCTATAAAATTTCTATCTTGGGAACCAGCAGTTAGTGTAATGGCTATGTCGCTGGACTCCCACATAGTTGACTGCAGTTCGCGTCCCGGACCTGGTGGCTTAGAACTCACGCCAGGCGCGTGTGCGTGCGTGCCCAAGATCCCGAGAGGAGAATGGAGGAGAAGGGCTTGTGGCGTGACCATCCCCCCTGGGGGGTGATTTCTCGCTTTCTGTCTCTATGTCTCTCTCTGTCTGTCTGGCAAGCGCACACAAAAACCTCTCAAAAAAAAAATTCTATCTTTTAAAATTTGTTGTAGTTTATATTACGGCCAAGTACGTATTTAATTTTTTAAGTCTTACATAGTCACATGAAAAGACTATATACTTTTGGGGCCAAGTAGCAGTGCAGCAGTAATGCAACTGGACCCACTTGGGAAAAGATTTCAGTTTAAGTACAGGGACCTCCATGATCTGGGTTGGCTGGGGTTTTGGGTGGATTATGGTATGAGGACCCTATTGGAGGTGTTGTCACTCTTTTTCTCATGGAAGAAATAAAAATTTTCAGCCAGCCCTTTAGTGCATCAGCTAAGCACAGTGCATAGAGAGGCTGTTCCCACAAGGCTATTTGTAGTTCAAATCCCAGGGCTGGTGGCTTGAAAAACACATGGGGCATGTATGTGTGAGCTTAAAATTCGGATGGAGAATTGGAGGAAGGACTGAGGTGTGACCATGCCCCACTGAGGGGTGCTCTCTCTCTGTCTCTCTGGAGAGTAAATGCGCGGTCAAACAATAAATGACAAACAAAACTCCCCCAAATCCCAGTTTTTATTTATTTTAGATTTTTGTCACAAGGTGTGTGTACCTGCCAAAAAGAGACAGAGAGATGGAAAGTGAAAAATCATCAGCTGGGGGTAGCCACACTGTAATCTCTTCTCTTCTACTCTCCTCTTGGGATTCTAGTGTGATTACTAGAAGCACATTCTAATTAATAATATATAACTATTAGAACAAAATTATAATAGTGGGATATTATACATAGAAGTACTAAAATTATTTTCTGGAGGAGGATGTGCTTGACCAACAAAACTGATGGCAGTAGACTCTTAGAAACTGAACATGTATCTGTATATTGGTGGTCGTTGTATGGGATAACAATGGTATACTTGATTGTCAGGGTTATTTCCAAGATACAATTAATATTAAAATGGTATTTGCCTGTAATGTATCTTATAGGTATATAATAAGAAGTTGCCAAGAATGGTAACAAATTGTTCTTACCAACAAAGACTCAAAATATACATAAGTACATAAATATGATGACAGTGATGAAAGGCTCTTTCTTCCAGTAGAGAGTCACAAATACATATAAATTTTTTTCAGGGCTGGTCATATAGAATAGTAATTAAGTGCTCCGCAGTATAAGCCAGATCCCACATAGATGACTAGGGTTTGCCTATCAGTCCCAGCAGCTTGAAAATCATTCTGGGCTTAAAATTCTAATGGGATAGAGAATTGTAGGAAAAAAGATTGTGACATGACCAGGTTCTATTGGAGGTGCTTTTTCTCTCTGTCTCTCACTTGTACACACACATAAACACTCTAGAAAAACAAACAAAACAAAAATACAGTAGTTATTTGTTTTTATCTGTCATTTGGTTTTTCATTATCTTGTCTTTTTTTAAAAGAATTATTTTATTTAACTTTATTTATTTATTTACTTATTTTCTAAATTTGACCAGAGTGGGTGGTAGGGAGAAAGAGAAAGCAAACCACCAGGTCCAGGACTTGAACCATGGTTAGCCATGTGGGAATCCAGCGCCCTTAACCACCATGCCACCAGCCAGCCCTAATTATCTTAAGTCTTGTGATGGCATAATTTACAAATCTATGCTGATGGTATACCTCCTCTACTTTAATCCTTCTAATAAATTGGCAAAAGCACCATTACCAATCCCACATGTACAGTAGTTCTTTAGTTTCTATGTGGTTTTGAATAGTTGTCTAACAATGTGAAATATAACTTAGTCTGACTTAGATAACAGAATTCAAAGATAAAATTTAACTTGCTACTTAATCTTGTCACACTGACTTTCAAAAGCGTCTGACCTTAAAATCATTTATAGAATATGTCAAATGTTATTCTTTATTTGATAGTATATAAAACCACACTAAAATGTCTTTCAATAAGGCAGTGTTTTGGATACAGGGAATTCTAGTTAGATTGGCATAGTAATGACTAAATATATAAAGTAGCATCACTACTCTATCTTCAGCCCTTGCCTTTAACGGGTTAATGAACACAAATTAAAACACAGGAGAGTCTGCTTGGTTTTGAGAAGTTAAGGGATTTATCCAGCATTTATATATTCATATAGCTAGTTACATATATGCCAAAATAAATAAAACAATCTCAGGTTTTTGAGATGGCACTCTCCATTTCTGTAGAACAATGAGCATCACTAATGAATTACAATTATATCTTTAGAAAAGGCAAATAGTGATAGCACTTACTGAACTGAAATTACTATCAAAATTTTAAAAATCCCAAGAATATTCATCTAACCACAAGCTAATCTTACTTAAATCAGGACTGCACAACAAAAATATCCTGTCAGCAATTTATGATCTGAGTTCTGGTGTAGATCAATTAAAATGGTACACATAAAAGAGGTGAGACATTTCTGTTTTGTCATAAATAAGGCAGTGGCCACCTATAACTCATTAATAATTTTAAAGATGTTATCAACTCTGCTCTTTCTGACTTCGTTTTCCTTAACTTTATTTAACTTTATTTGTTATTACTATTTTTGTTCTAATTTGGCCAGAAAGACTAAGAGAGAGAGAAAGGGAAAGTGAGAAAGCAAGCCGCCAGGTCGAAGCCTTGAACAGTGGTTGACCTTGTGGGAATCCAGCAACATAACCACCATGCCACCTGCTGGCACCAACTTCTTTTTAATGCCAGCGAAGGTAATTTTTGGTCCAGGGATGTACTTCATGGGATTCTACAAATCATCCGTGTTTCCTCTCCCCAGGTAATGCCTTTGTTTTTGCTGGCATCTTTGTAAGAGAATACAGGGGGCTGACCTGTTTTCCGCCCAAATAGACCATGGAGATTTGGGCCGGACTTGTGCTTGTCTCCCTTTTCCATGGTGTGGCACTGGGGACACTTCTGAACAAAAATCTTCTTGCCTTTCTCAAATCACCCATTTTAAATTTTCTCTTTTGTTGTTTGGGATACTAAGGTTCTCACTCAGAAGATGGACCTTCTGCTCTCTCTCAATACAGTAGTTATTTGTAATTGCCATAAATAGGAAGTTTTTCCTTTTAGTGAACCAAAAAATTCCCAAGCAAGATTAAGTAGTTTCTAATAAACTTGCATAAAATTATAGAACATAGTTTAGAGCATAAGGTGACATACTTTACAAATATGCACCAAATTTCATTTCTAGGACTCAAAAATAATGAACTCTGTATATAGTTTTTACTCAAGTCTGAGAGAAAAAAGGGAAAGAACCCCCCCCCCTCAATAAGGCCTAGTCATGGTGCAACTCTCTTTCTGCCAATTCTCCATCTCATCAGGATTCTTTTTTGAGCAGCTCAGGCTGGGATTCGAACTCTGGTTAGCCTAGATCTGGCTTCTTCTGAACAGCCTTAACCATTGCTGTACTGGGCCAGCCTAAGGAAGAGTTTTAAAAACTCAAGGCTTCTGGGACCAGCAGATGTCACTGGATTCCCACATACATGACAGCAGTTCAAGTCCAGGACCCAGCAGCTTAAGCTCACGCCGAGCACATCCAAGATCCTGAGAGATGAATGAAGGAGAAGGAATTGTGGCATAGCCATCTACCCTGGGGGGTGATTTCTCACTTTTGTATCTCTGTCTCTGTATTTCCAGAGAGCACAAGTGCCTATAGCAAAAACCTCTCTTTAAAAAAACACAACAGATCAGAAGAGAATTCCTCATGGCTCCTGAAAACTAGTGATTTCAGGGTTGAAGAGAAATGAAGATTTCCTACTGATAATTCAGCCTCCAGCCCACAACCTTGAGTGGCAGGAGGGTCAAGAGGCAGGCCATCAGAAGAAGATTCTTCATGGCTCCTGGGAACTAGTGATTTCAGGGTAAAAGAGAAATGAATATTTCCCATTGATAATTCAGCCTCCAGCCCACAACCCTGAGTGAACGATCTAAGGGAACTATAGCCAAACATTCAAATACTATTAGGCTTAACATATTCCTCAATATCTACTGAATCTGCTGCACAAAGCAATCACAATGGAACAGCAAAAAGATTGCAGATCACCTTTGTGCTTGCTCCTGAACATTCAGATTGAACTTCAAGAATTAGGAAGAAACATACCATCGATCAGATGACTAGAAATCACCACAGGACCACAAGAAATATGTGAAAGCAAGAAAATACCTCTCCTCCAAGGGAAAAGAATAACTCCTCTTCATCCACAGACAGTTCAATGGAAATCATGGAAATGTCTGATAAAGAATTTAGAATATTCATAATGGTGAAGCTAACAGAGATGGAAGGGAAGATAGACAATGAACTGCAGAAGAGAAAGTAGAAAGGAGCTGACGAGTTCCAGGAGGTGAGGAAATTCTTGCAAGATCTAAAAGAGGAATTACATACTTTACAAAAGAATCTGATGGAACTGTTAGAGATGAAGGCTATAATACAGGAAGTAAAAATCTCCCTTGAAAATATTAAAAGCAGACTAGATCAAACAGAAAATAGAATCTCAGATGTAGAAGAGAAAATTGGTGGCCTAGAAAAATCCACCAAGAAGACTGAGAAAATGGCCCCCAAAATGAGAATAGTATAAGAGAAATACTAGATACCATTAAACATCCGAATAACTGGTATCCCAGAAGGCGAAGACACTCATAAAGGCATTAGTAATCTATTCCATAAAATCCTGGAAGAA
>NW_006203897.1:977976-981185 GCF_000334495.1 Tupaia belangeri chinensis
TTTTTTTTTGAGAGTTGTTTATTTATTTTTTATTATTTTTATTTTGTTTTTGCTATAGGGTGCATGTACCCACTAGAAAGACAGAGAGAGAGAGACAGAAAGCGAGAAATCATCACCCAAATAACAAATATCATCCAAATAATTGATGATCTTCACCATAACCCTAGCACAATATTGGTTTGGGAGAAAGTAAAGGACTAATGGGAAAAAAAAATTAAAAACCCTTGTTTCCCTGTTTTCTCTACCATAAGCTTTTATTTATTGTAAGGCAAACATATTGTGAAGGACTAAGTTACAACCACTATATGGACTAGCACTCAGGATGCACTTTCTTCTAAACTCTACCACTAAATAGCTATTTGACCTTGAGATAAGCCCCTTACTTCCTCTGAGCAGCTGATCTCTAATAAAGAGTTATTCCAACATGTGTCTAAGCTACATCATGGCTTCTTGTGGAAATTCAGATAAGAAAGACTGATTAGAAAATATATTTTAAAGGAGTATGAAAATATGAACACGAGTGTAAAAATTATCGACAAAATGTTAGTTTTTTGGGTGTTTTTCCCCCTCATAATGTCATCAATACTTACTTCTGGTATTTTGGAACTCTGCTATTTAGGGTATAGTTGTAACCATTACATCCTCCTGATAGATCAATCCTTTTATCATTATAAAATGATTATTTTTATCTCTGTTGTAATTGCTTGTTGAGTTAAAAAGAAAATATATATATATATATATAAATGGAAAATTTTTGACGATAACATACATGATTAAGCCACTATGTGATATATTCTGGATGGGAAATCACATTTTGTATGCTGTGACGATGCTTAGGGAATGAATGTAAATTAAGTTAAAGAAAGTTTCAGGAAAAAAATATTTCAGAAGTAAATTACAGGACGCTTGTGACTAGATTCTAGCTTTGTCCATATTTTTAGTTTAACATATTTTGTGAATCAATAAAATATGGAGAAAAGTTTAGTATGGAAGGGAGAGAGGGGGAAGGGAAAAAGTAAAAGTATGCTTAATTGACCAAAAAATGAGAAGCTATTTGCTGGTAAGTTATAGAGTAAAATCTCTGGCTTGACTGACATGCATAGTATTTGTGTTGGAAAAAGAAATGTTGTACACTGTAAAGATGTGATTAAATGTAAATAAATAAATTAATGAAAAAAATTAAACTCAGGTTGCTATCACTAACCTTACCACAAATCATTTTGAAAATATCAAGTCTTCCCCTCAATTACTGGTATTTGATTCATATTCATATCAGAATCATACATTAACAATGTAATATCTCTTGCTGAGGGAATGTTGTTAGAAGCTATCCAGAAAAAAATAAATCTTATATTATATCCAAAAGCTCATATAATTGCTGAATTGTTTGCACTTTTGGATGTAATCTTTGTTATTGTTTAGAGTTGACTATAGATTGGATTTTAGTAAAGGATACTCAAGAATAAATCCTGCTTAAAGAAATAGCCCTATGGGTCAGTTCTGTAGCCTAATGGTTAAGGGAGCTAGATCCCATATGGCTGACAGAAGTTCAAATTCCTGGCCCCAGAGGCTAGGAGCTTGGGCATGTGGGCCAAAAATCCTGATAGGATGGAGAAATATAAGAGAAGGAATTGCAGTGTGACCAGTCACACTGAGGGGTATTTCCTCTTTCTCTCTTACCTGGTAATTCAAAACAAAACAGGACCCAGCAGGTGGCGTGGTAGTTAAGGTGCTGGACTCCCACATGGCCAACCGTGGTTCAACTTCAGGACCTGGTTGCATGTTTTCTCACATTCTCTGTCACTGGTAAGTACATGTGCCCTATATCTAATTAAAAAATAATAATAATGAGTAAAGTTAGATCATTCTTTTTTTTAAAAGAATTATTTATTTTATTTTATTTATTGCTATTGTTGTTTTTAATTAGACCAGGGTGAGACAGAGAAAGACAGAGAGAGAGAGAGAAAGTGAGAAAGCAAACCGCCAGGTCCAGGACTCAAACTGTGGTCAGCCATATGTGCGTCCAGGGCCCTTAACCACCATGCAACCTGCCGGCTCAGATAATTCTTTTTAAAAATTACTTATTTAATTTTATTTATTATTATTATTATTTTTAAATTTGACCAGAGAGAGAAAGAGGGAACATGAGAAGGCAAGACTCCATGTCCAGAACTTGAAACATGGTTGGCCATGTAGGAGTCAAGAGCCTTAACCACCGCATCACCTGTCAGACCTGATAAAGAATTCTTTAAGGGGAACCAGCAGTTAGAGTAATGGCTATGTCGCTGGACTCCCACGTAGTCGACCGCGGTTTGCATCCCGGACCCGGTGGCTTAAAACTCACGCCGGGCGTGTGTGCATGCGTGCCCAAGATCCCGAGAGGAGAATGGAGGAGAAGGGATTGCGGCGTGGCCATCCCCCCTGGGGGGTGATTTTTCGCTTTCTGTCTCTCTGTCTCTCTCTGTCTGTCTGGTGAGCGCACGCGTCCTATAGCAAAAACCTCCCCCCCACTCCCCCACCCCCCAAAAATAATTCTTTAAGAAAAAATTCAGGATAACTAGAAATAAAATTAGCCCTACTATATGAGTAGGTAGTTGTCCACAAAATATACTTTTCAGAGATATAAAATGTGGTAAATAGGAACCGTTAAGTAATTTTTAAAAATAAAGGTTTTGCCATACGGTGCATGTACTCACTAGAAAGAGAAAGAGACCAAAAGAAAGTGAGAAATCACCCTGGGGGGGGGATGGTCACTCCATAATCCTCTCTCCATTCTCCTCTTGGGGTTTTTGGGCATGCATGCCATGTGCCCAGCATGAGACTCCAACTGCGGTTGACCATGGGGGAATCCAGTGTCTTAACTATCATGCCACTTACTGGCTCCAGTGTCAAGTAATTATTTTTCTTTTAAGAGAGATTTTTGCCATAGGGCATGTGCACTTGTCAGAGAGACAGAAAGAGACAGAAAGTGAAAAATCACCCCCTAGGGGGATGGCCATGCTGCAATCCCTTCTCCTGCATTTTCCTCTCAGGATTTTGGGTACACACACACATGTACCAGGCATGAGTTTTAAGCAGCCAGATCAGGGACTCAAATTACAGTCAACAAATGGGAGTCCAGCGATGTAACCTTATGCCGTCTGCCAGTTCCTGTTAAGTAATTTTTTTTTTTTTTTTGAGGGGTTTTTTTTTTGCTATAGGGCCCGTGT
>NW_006203897.1:981225-989920 GCF_000334495.1 Tupaia belangeri chinensis
TGGGATGGCCGCGCTGCAATCCCTTCTCCTCCATTCTCCTCTCAGGATCTTGGGCATGCACGCACACGCGCCCGGCATGAGTTTAAGCCACCGAGTCTGGGACTCGAACCGTGGTCGACTATGTGGGAGTCCAGTGACATAGCCATTACGCTAACTGCTGGTCCCTCTGTTAAGTAATTTTTTTTTTTTTGGGAGAGGTTTTTGCTATAGGGTGCGTGCGCTCGCCAGACAGAGAGAGACATAGAGACAGAAAGCGAGAAATCACCCCCCAGAGGGGATGGTCACGCCGCAATCCCTTCTCCTCGATTCTCCTCTCGGGATCTTGAGCACGCATGCACACGCACCTGGCGTGAGTTTTAAGTCACCGGGTCCGGGATGCGAACCGTGGTCAACTACGTGGGAGTCCAGCAACATAGCCATTACACTAACTGCTGGTTCCCGCTCTGTGAAGTAATTTTTAAAAAGCAAATATATTAGACTGTATAACCAAATAAGTACTTTTTTAAAATAGCATTAAATAAAAATAGAAGATCATTGTTCTGAAGAAAGTTCATACACTAAGCCCCAACAAACCAAACCAAAATGGAAACATTCAATGTAAGATGTTACATTATCTAAGTGAAACTTTTAGGAAGCTGATAAGATACCAAAATAAACCAGTTTTTCTTGAAAACAGGAGATTCCAGCCAATCTGTGTAAGCACCATAAAGAAAACATATGCACATCCTGTGGCTTTCTCAAGAATGTGAACTATCAGTCTACATCTATCCAGTGTTAGGCAACAGAAAGAAAGCACCTGAAATAGCTCAAGATGCTGCCCAGATGTCATCGGACCTTGTTTCAGGAACAATGTTATGTCCTAAATACATTCCTCTTTACCCTTGATTAGTCACATGGACCTGCACTTCTTTCTAACTTTAACAGAAGACTTTGTCCTTAGAGATGTTCACTCTTGGAACCACCAGTTAGCATAATGGCTATGTCACCATAATGGCTATGTCACTGAACTCCCATGTAGATGACTGCGGTTCGAGTCCCGGACCTGGTGGTTTAAACTCACGCCAGGTGCACGCGTGTGTGTGTGTGTGTGTGTGTCTGTGTGCCCAAGATTGTGGCGTGGCTATCCCCCCCCGGGGGGGGTGATTTCTCGCTTTCTGTCTCTCTGGCGAGCGCACACCCCCTATAGCAAAAACCTCTCCAAAAAAAAAAGTGTTCACTCTTGCCCACTTTTCTTAGGAACACTGATTCAACCTAAATGGGTTGTTCCTAGCCTACAGCCTCTAAGATCCCAAGTAAAGCTTTTAGCTCATTACAGGTTTGGCATTTAAAGGTCATTGACATGGAATCAGCAGATGGCATAATGGCTACGTCACTGGACTCCCAAGTAAGTCAACTGCAGTTCAAGTCCTGGACCTGGTGGCTTAAATCTCATGCCAGGCACATGTACGTGTGTGCCCCAAATCCTGAGAGCAGACTGGAGGAGTAAGGACTGTGGTGTGGCCATACTCCCTGAGGGGTGATTTCTTGCTTTCTATCTCTCTGTCTCTCTGACGAGCACACACACACACCCTATAGGAAAAATTTCTCTTAATAAAAAAAAGTCATGGAAAGAACACCTACTATAGTTAGGAAGATGATAGTTACATTCGAATAATGTTGTCTTTTTTATATAATAATTTATTGCATCAGCTTTTGAACCACATTAGAATATTAGTTTTATGTAAACTGGTATGATTGTCTTTAATTACAAATGATTTATGTTTGCACTGCAATTTTTATTTACTGTATCTGGCTCTGATAACTCTGGGTCATTTCCAAAAATCAAATCTTAGGAATGAAGATTTGGGGGCTGGCAGGTAGTGTGGTGGTTGAGGGCCTGGAGTCCCACATGACCAACTGCAGTTTGAGTCACAGACCAGATGGCTTGCTTGCTTTCTTTCCCTCTCTCCATGTGTCTTTCTCTGGTCAAATTAAAATAAATAAATAGTTCTAAAACAATTATTAATTATTATTATTATTTTTTTTACTTTTTTTTTAAGAGGTTTTTGCTATAGGGCGCGTGTGCTCGCCAGACAGAGAGAGAGAGACAGAGAGACAGAAAGCAAGAAGTCACCCCAGGGGGGATGGCCATGCCACAATCCCTTCTCCATTCTCCTCTCTGGATTTTGGGCACACACATGCACACACCCAGTGTGAGTTTTAAGCATCCAGGCCCAGGACTCAAACCACGGTCGACTATATGGGAGTCCAGTGATGTAAACATTATGCCATCCACTAGTCCCAAAGCAAATTTTTAGAAATTAAGAAAAAAAACTATCAGGCCAGCCAGGTGGAGTGGTGGTTAAGGCATTATGCTAACTGCTGGTCCCCCAATTTTTTTTTAAAATAAAGATTTGGGGCCAGCCAATGGCATGGTGGTTAAGGCAGCTGAATTCCACATGATTGGCTGCACAGTTCAAGTCCCAAACCTGGCAGCTTGAGTAACATATTAGGTTTGTGTGCATACATGCCCAAAATCCTGAAAGAAGGGAGGAATGGAGGAGAAGGAATTGCAATGTGACCATTCCCCCACAGCTGGTACTTTCTGACTGCCCTCACACCTCTCTCTCTCTAGTGATTACACATGCTTCTGAAAAAGAAAAATTATTTGGGGCCTAATGGCTAAAAGAAGTATATTCCACATGGCCAGCTGCAGTTTTAATACTGATCCTGGCAGCTTGAAAAACATGTGAAGTGTGCATGCATGTATGTCCAAAATTCTGATGGAAAGGAGAAATGGAGTAAAGAAATTGAGACATGACCACAGTCCATTGGGGGGTGGTGCTCTCTCTTTCTGACAAAAGCACATACCCTCAATAAGTGGCAATAATTACAACACAAAAAGTAGACTTGTGGAGCCAGGTCGTGGCACAATGGTAATGAAACGACACATGTGGGAAAGATTCCTTGGGACTTTCCTGGGCATGCTAGATTCATGCTGAGATCCAGGCCAGCTGAGAATGGTAGTGGACTGCAGGATAGAGACCTTGTTGATCATTTTGCTTTCTCATGGAAGAAATAAATACACTTTAAAATAAGATTTCCTACTGTGAGGAAATTTAAAAAGTTTTAAAATTAGGGTGCTAAAGCAATCTGAAAAGCATTGTAATTTAGGATACGCCTAGTTCTTACCAAGGTTAACCACTTAGAAAGCAATACTTAGATGATCAGGTTAGGGAGAAAAAAAAATCTCATTACTTTATTATGCCCTTTATTTCTTCCATCACAATGGAAGTATTGCTATTTGTGAACAGTACAGAAATAAAGGGCATACATATTTAATACTGGAAGTAACTCTCTGTATTAATCTGTTATTAAATTGCCAATAGAAATACCCAATTGTGGGTGAATTATAAATAAAGAGAGGTTTATTGACTTATAATTCAAGTGGCTGAGAAGTCCAAAGGCATTACAAAATGGCAGAAGGCACAATTTTGAGAATGAAGTGTGGTCTATATTCAGGTGGCTCTACCTGCCTACTTCTTACAAACAAACCAGAACTCAATCATGTTGGAGAATATCAGATTACCATCTGCTAAAACCAAATTACAAAATCTTTGGAAGAAAAACCCTTATCCACACCATAACACCATCCAGCCTTATTAGCACATAATGGATTTCAAAACCTCACATTTGCCTGAGGGATAACTTAGCTAAAAACTGAAGGGAGTAAAATACCCATTTGATACATTTCAATGTAGGACAAGGAAGAACTATGAGGGATGAATGGGAGATAAAGAGATGGTTATGAATGCAAGATTTTAAAAAATGGCCAGTGAAAAGGAAGAAGTTAGGGTGAAAGAAGAAAACTAATGGTAAGTGAGGATTTTATTTCTTTTTGAAGTTTATTTCTTCCTTTCATGAGAGAGCAAATAAAAGCAAGCAACAGAGAAAGAGTCACCCACAAAAGGGTCCCCATACCATGACCTATTCCCAGTTTCTGCCAGCCCTGGATTATGGACACACCTGACATGCTTGGGAAGGGCTCTAGACATGAACCCAAAAACCTTTCCATGTGGATCAACCTCACGAGATTGTGCTATTGCCATACCACTGTCCAACCCTAGTTTCCTATTTTTAGAAGTCCAACCCTAGTTTCCTACTTTTAGAAATACATCTTTAATTAAAAAAATAAAGAGGGCAAAGATTCTTCTTATAAAATCTGAAGCATTACAGATAAAGCTAAAGTCTCCTTTAATCACTAGGCTCAATATCTGTCCTAGTAGCAATTTAACATTTATCTTTCTTGTCTTTCTGTATGCACATACATATATCCATGCACATCCTTATCTGCATCTAACCTTTTCCATTCAATGGTCTTTTTTTAAGAGTGAGTGATTTTTTATTTAACTTTCTTTATTTATTTTAATTTGACCAGAGTGAGAGAAAGAGAGAGAGAAAGAGGAAAAGGCAAAATGAGAAATCAAGCTGCCAGGTCCAGGACTTGAACTGTGGTCAGCCATGTGGGAATCCAATGCCCTTAATCACCATGCCATTTGTTGGTCCCAGTCTTTAAGAGAATGATGGCACAATACAGATACAACTGTTATAAACATTTAAGTTATTTCCAATTTTACTATTATCAGCAATGCCACAGATGAACTGTTTTTCTAGGGCGGATACCAAGAGTGGCACTGCTGGGTCATAGGGTATGGGATATTTAAAAATTCCATAGATATTGGCAAATTGCCCTTCAAGATAGCTGTTATCAGTTGGTCCTCCTACCAGCAGTGTTTTAGTTTCTGGGGTTTAAAAAAAAAACAAACATTTTAATGTTTGATTAAAGGTTCACAGCAGAAATGCATAGATGCCTTAAAAATGACTTAACATTTATATACTTAGAATAGACAAGGTACTAGATAGAGAGTAACTAGATTTCTGAGGAAATATTAGGGGATAAAGTTTAGAGTATGAGCGAAATCATTAGTCCTAGATGGTTTTTCTTCGTTATTTTTTTGTCCTGGGTATATGAAATAGAAGGCAAAGTAGAAAAACTGTCACAAGAGGACTAAAGAATGTGGATACATTTAAAAATAGGTTATATAGAAACAAATGAGAAAGCAGGTGACAAGGACGGTGTTTCTCAAAGCCTGTTTCAGCAATTCTAATTCCATAAGAACACCAGAGGGGGAGAAAATGTTTTATGGTCAGAAAGTTTGGTTAAGTCCTGCATTTTTTGAAGAACCATTTATTTATTTGTTATTATTGTTTAATTCACCAGAGAGAGGAATGCAATCCGTCGGGTCCTGAACTTGAACGGTAGTTACCCACAGGGGAATCCAGCACCTTAACTACCATGCCATCTGCTGGCCTCTAACTCTTTCATAACTCCCTTTTACATGTCAACATATTTAAAGGCTCTGAAACAGACTTGGAGTAAATAAAGGTATTTAACAGTATTTTTGAGAATATGAAGGAATCTTCAAAAAGTTCATAGAAAACATGCATCATGGGAACCAGCAGTTAGCGTGAGGGCTATGTCGCTGGAATCCCACGTAGTTGACCGTGGTTCGCGTCCCAGACCTGGTGGCTTAAAACTCACGCCCGGCGTGTGTGCGTGTGTGTCCAAGATCCTGAGAGGAGAATGGAAGAGAAGGGACTGCGGCGTGGCCATCCCCCCTGGGGGGTGATTTCTTGCTTTCTGTCTCTAAGTCTCTGTCTGTCTGGCGAGCGCACGCGCCCTATAGTGAAAACGTCTCCAAAAAAAAAAAAAAAAAGAAAGAAAACATGCACCATGAAAAAACTGCACAAATTTTAAATTTTACTTGCACCAGAACAAACTTGTACTTTAATTGAATTTTCCATGAATTACTTGAAGTAGCCTCATATATATTCATTTAATAAATGGTGGGATGGGGCCAGCAGATGGCATAGCTGTTACATCGCAGACTCCCTCATAGCCGATCATGGTTTGCGTAGCAGACCGGTAGCTTGAAATTCACACTGGGCACGTGTACGTGCCTGTTGTGTCCAAGATCCTGGGAAGAGAATGGAGGAGAAAGGGATTGTAGTGTGACTATCCCCCCTGGGGGGTAATTTCTCGCACTCTCCCTCTGTCTTAGTCTCTCAGTTCTCCCCAGAGAAGGCACAGGCCACAAAGCAAAAACCTCTTATTGGTGATACAGTGGTAAACTGTGACACTTCTGTGAGGTTGGCCAACAATGGAAGAACATCTTGTCTGATGACCTGAGTACACCAGGCCCATGATTTGTGTCTGACTGAGGGTGGGGGTAGAATTGTGGCATTAGGACCCTGTGGGGTGCTGTCTCTATTTCTCTTGCAATGGAGTAAGTAAATAAACTGAGGGAAAGAAAGCAAAATATGTAATAGAAAGAGCACAGGTTTTGTAATGAGAGGTCTTGAGTTTAAGTCCTGGCTTTGTATTTAGTATATTCATGCATTCAAAACTAATAACCCATTTTCTTCTTCTTTGTGCTTTAGAGTTCTTAGGAGGCTCTACATATTTTTTTTTTCTAAAGGAAATCAGAATGATATTACTTGACTTTTTTTTTTTTTAAGAGGTTTTTGCTATAGGGTGTGTGTACTCCCCAGAGAGAGAGACAGAGAGACAGAAAGTGAGAAATTACTCCCAGGGCTGATGGTCACACCACAATCTTTTCTCCTCTCAGGATCTTGGGCAATAACGCACACGGGCCGGTGTGAATTTAAGACACCGGTCCAGGACTCGAACTGTGGTAGACTACATGGGAGTCCAGCGACATAGCCATCACGCTAACTGCTGGTCCCGATATTACTTGACTTTTTAAAGCCATGTAATAACTTCCAATTACTCTCAAGAAAAAGTCCAATCCTTTAACATGGCCTTAGAAGAACTTTTGTGGACTCTCTTTAATTTTCCACTTTCACTATTCTCAACAATCTAAAGTCTTTTTCATCCCAAGGCCTTCTGTGCAAGCTTTTCCTTTGCCTACAATGCTCTTCCCCATACACTACTACTAGCAACAATACTGCTAATAGCAATAGTTATGACCTACTGAATTCTTGCTAAGCACAGAACATTTAATAAACATGAATAGTTTATGAAGTAGGTACTATTCTTATTCTAGATGTACAGACAAGGTACAGCCAAGTGAAGTTATTTATGCCCAGTAGCACAGCTGTTAGGTATAGGCACTGGGTTTCAAATTCATATCTGTCAGAATTCAATGATGTTCTGAATTCCTGCTATTACTCTATCAACTTCCTCCAGGAAGTCTAATCTTTAATATCCTCTCAGGGACAACATGATAGGGAATGAACGAAAGTCAATGATCGCCTGTTTACTTTATACCTCCCCAGTCAGAGGACAAATAAGACAACTGAACCCAGGTAAGATTGTATCCTGTTTGCTTTTGCTTCCCCAGATCCTAGCTCAGTTCCTGATACCCGTAATAGGCGTTAATAAATATTTGTTGAAGAATCAAATAAGTGAAAAATGCTTTAAAACAGAAAGACAGAATACACTGTTACTATTATTATTTTTGAATGCAGCTAAGGAATGTCACCAGGCTTACCAGTGTGTGATCTATGGAATCCACCTTTTCCCCCTTTTTGCAGGGTGGTACTTTTGCATATATCCGTTCTTCTGTGACTCCGTCTATTCCTTAAATACTGCCAACAAACATTCCCTCCCCCCCTTTCACAATAATCTGCCTCTTGTGAAAATCTTTTGAAGAGAAAAAACTAAAAAACTAAAATGTTAAAATTAACTTTTTCATCATAATAATTCTTTTTAAAAATATAGTAAAGCAAAACATCTGAGATCGCTGAGGGAAAAACTATTTTTTAAAAATGAATTTTAAAACGAAATTAGGCCTATCGGATAAATGAAACCTTCCGGTGCTGCCTAGGCAGTATTGCCCCAGATGGCATCTTAATTTTCATAATAGTGTACCAAGGGCCTTCAGTAATATAAATACAGAGAAAACAGGTGCCGCACTGAGCAGGGGGTTTGTCAAAAATCAACCTTCTTTGGCTCCAGTTTTTGACAAAGAGCCCAGAAGGTAGGGTAATCGGTCCTTTAGGTCTCACCACCTTCTAGGGGAAGGAAAACGAGGAGAGGAGTGAAAAAGGGGGACTGGGAGAGAAAATGTGGAAAACAGAATCAAACTACTCCTCAGGTAGAGCGATGGGGCTCGGGCAGCGTCCTCAGCGCGACCCCTCCAAACGACCCGTTAGGTTCTGTCAATTTTGTCTTTTCAATGAAAAAAATGACATCTGGCTTTCTAAGTAAGCGAATACAAGAAAAAGGAAGGAATTCTGTCTCGTGAGAACTTCGGCGCCGGGTCGGCGTCCAGGAACGCCACCGAGGACCGCCAGGCCCCGGCTCGGGGCCCGACACCCCCCCCGAGGCCCGCCAGTCCAACCGCTGCCGGCTCTCGGATGCCCCCGGGGGCCCGACGCCCAGCCGGGCTTCCCCTCGCGCTCCCGCTACCCACAAGCCACCGCGCGTCGGCGCGCACGCGCAACGGCGGCGGCCGTCTCAGGAAGAGGAAAATGGAATAAACAAGTCGGAGGAACCAGAGCGCGAGAGAGCGAGTGGAGGCAGAATTTAAAAATAAGCCGTCCCCTCCACCCTCCCCAGCCGCTCGCCGCAGCCGTTCCCTCTTCTCTTGCCCGCGTCCTCGAGGTCCCTGTCTGCGCCCGCGCGCCCACC
>NW_006203897.1:990425-990687 GCF_000334495.1 Tupaia belangeri chinensis
TCCGGGCGGGGAGGGCCGCTTCGGTCTCCGGGCAGCCGCGGAGGGAAGACCGGGGGCCGGATGAGGCCCTGCAGCCGACGGGAACTGAGCCCGGCCGCGGGTGCCCCCCCTCACCTCCCAAGGCGGTCTGAGAGGCCTAGGCCAGGCCCGAGCCCTCCTTCCTTCTTCCTGCTTCCCCAACCCACTGCCTTCGGCGAGCCCAGGAGCCAGGGGAGGCTGGGTTCCCCGGAACGTGGGTGGTGGACTGGGGTGAGGTGAGTGG
>NW_006203897.1:990740-999699 GCF_000334495.1 Tupaia belangeri chinensis
AGGGGGATGGGCTGTGGCGTGCGGAGTGTGAGAAAGGGGGTGTCGTTTCCGGGGGGTGTGGAAAGGGGCTGGGTCTGCAGGCACATGTGTTCTGCGTGCCCGTGTGGAGCGGTGTCTGTAGAGTGTTGAGGTTCCCCTGTGGGTGTGTGTGGGTAGGGGGCGGGAGGTGAGGGGCGGGCTCAAGGCTTCCTGGAGGTTGCGAGAGCGGAAAAAGCTTGTAGAAGGCTTTGGGGAGAAAGGTTTTCCAGGCAGGAAATGCTTTCTAAGGATTAGGAGGGAGCGGACCGCAGCTGTTACATACTGCTCAGGTTTAATCGGGAGTTTAGAATTGGAATTTCGCAAGATTTGCATTTTAGCAGTTTTCCTGAAGACATCTAATATAAGTTTGCTGACTGTCGTTTTGGAGCGTGTTTTTTTTTTTCCTCCTCCGTCCCACTCCCGGGACGCTTGCCTTCTACAACTGTGTATCAAGCAAACTTTTACCCTTGTGCCTTGGAAAGGAGTCTTGTGCAGCGTACCTTTGTGTGCGACTGAGCACTTCGGTGCTGGTGTCTTATATTCTAATTTCCTAACTGTTGACTTGCAACTTTTTAGTTGTTAATGACTGAAGTTTATTATAGTAAATGTAATCTGTGCTTTACGGAATGTTGTCCTAAGGAAAAAGTGGAACAGGTGCTGCAAGGTTTTCTTTTTTGTTTCTTATTATATTGAGCATTTGTAAAGCAAATAGATGTCTTAGTTTTTTCGAAATTCTGAACAGCTTTTAGATGCTAAGGTAATCTGATAGGCATTGAAACTTGGACCTGAGAATAATTTTGGCTTTAACACTATAAATGAACTTGATGTGAGATTTTAGCACTTTAATGTACAATGATTACTTGGTATATTCGCAGGCACTTTTTTTTTTTAAAATCACTTGTATTTCTTTTGTAATCTTTGGCTTGACTTTAATGCTCAGGTATTTAATGTGGCTGATATGGTAATTTATAACTTCAGATTTTTATAAAATGTTACTTTACTGGTGAAGTGTTATCACTTGTGCCCAGCAGCTTTGCAGTTTGAGGTAAACGACTCCTGGATGGTTGAGTTGTCACTGAGATTAAGAGTAATGTTTGATTTGTAAGAATGAAACTGAACCGTAGTTTTGTTATTCATGGAAAGAGGCACTGAAAAACCGTTGGCATTCTAGTACTTAACATTTTATCTTTTTTTTTTTTAAAGAGATTTTTGCTATAGGGCATGTACTCTCCAGAGTGACAGAAAGGGAGAAATCACCCCACCCTCCCCCCGGTTGGCGGGGGTGGGGTGGGGGGAGGCCCGGTGGCCATGCTGCAGTTCCTTCTCTTCCATTCATTACCTCTCAGGATCTCAGGATTTTGGTCATGCACGCACGGACGTCTGGCATTAGTTTTTCTTTTCTTTTTAAGTAATTATTTTATTTAACTTTATTTTATTTATATTTGACCAGAGAGGAACAGAGCAAGCGAGAGTGAGAGTGAGAGAAGAAAGCAAGCCACCAGATCTGGGACTTGAACCGTGGGCGGCCATGTGGGAGTCTAGCACCCTTAACCACCATGCCATCTGCCAGCCCCTGAAGTTAGTTTTAAGCTGCTTGTTCCTGACTCAATTGCATTCAACTACTTGGGAGTCCAGTGATGTAAGCATTATGGCATCTCTTGGTCCCAACATTTGATCTAAGATTTTCTGATTAAACTCATGGTAGTAGAGTTGGGATATGATAGGACAAGGGTAAAGATGGGAGGGAGAGATAAGCATGTTAGGTGGAGGAAAAGTATTAGCAAAGTCTTAAAGGCAGTACCATTCTTATCTTAGAAAAGAAAAGTAATTGAGTAAGGTCTTGAAGTCAGACAGTTAATACTAAAAAAGCATTTAAGAATTAATACATAGTCTTTGAACTTTTATCTAAATATTTGATTTATGTATTTGATTTCTGTAGTGTTTGTTTTCACTTTGCAGGCTGAAGTCTAAGGTGCCTCTTTTGTTTTTTTTTAGGTCTTTGCCATTTGACATAGGTTTTTGCCATGGGATGGTGCACTTATAGGAGAGAGAGAGAGAAGTGAGAAATCCCCCCCCCCGCCCCCCAGGGTCGCCCCGCATCCTCCTCTGGGATTTTGGTCATGTACAAACACGTTTCTGGTGTGATGGTAGGATTTTCAAGCCACTGAGTCCAGGACTTGAACTGTGGTTGACCATTTGGGAATCCATCACCTTAACCACCACACCACCTGCTGACCCCAGGCACCTCTGCTTTATGGCAGGCTTATGGTGCCTCTTAGTAATACTTAGGTTGTGATTCCTTATGAGTGAGTTAAGATTGCTTCATATTAGTGAATGGCAAGTAAAGTTACTCTGACATCAGAGAAGAGGGTTATTGAATGGTTCCTTTGAACTTTTACAGGTAATTTTTAAATTTTGACTTTTTTACTGCATTTTTATGCTCTTGTCATTGAAGACAGGCTTGCTCTCTTAATTAAATGTTTGAGTAAATTAAAATAAGAGGTATTAAGGAGAAATTAACTGACCAATCTTGTAGTATCACTGAGACAATTTATTTTGCTTTTTAAAGATAATTATTAATTGTTATTTTTTATTTGATCAGAGAGAGAGAGAAGGTAAGAAAGCAAGCTGCCAGGTCCAGGACTTGAACTATAGTTGGCTATGGGAGAGTCCAGTGCCCTAACCACCATGCCACCTGCTCGCCCCTATTATTTATTTTTATTTTTTGCGCTTTGTTTTTTCCATGACTAAGAAGAATGTACATGTATGAATGTGTGTGTGTGTGAGAGAGAGAGAGAGGGAGAGAGAGAGAGGGGCACCCTCAACAGGGTTCTTCCAGGATGAAATCCCCTTCCACCAACCCTCCAGCTAGTCAGAATTTGGTGGAGCTGGTGTAGTGTTTCAGGTTAATCAGCATCTGAACCCATTGTTGGCCATGTGACTTCCAGCACTGCAGATCATTACCTTATTGCCTGTGCCATCAAGGCTGGGACATATTTTTTTTAATGTTTATCTTTTTATTTTATTATTATTATTATTTTTTTAAATGAAGTTTTTGCCTTAGGGTGTGTGTGCTTGCTAGAGAGAGAGAGAGACGCACATATTGAGACGGAAAGTGAGAAATCACTCGCCTCCCCAGGAGGGATGACCAGACTGCAGTCCCTTCTCTTTTCTTTCTGGGCTCTTGGACATGCGTGCACATGTGCTGGTAGCTTCAAGCTACCAGGTTCAGGACTTGAACCACTGTTCATGTGGGAGTCCAGCCATGTAACTGCTACACAATCTGCTGGCCCTGTTGTGATTTTAAAGCTGCTTGGATCAGGACTTAGACTGAGGTGGTGGTCATCCTGCACCTTAACCAGCATGTCACCTGGAGACTGGGATTTTTTGCATTTTAAATCTAAGAGTGTACAGTATTTCTTCAGCTGAGTGGCCATAAGCTTGTCTGCTTTAGTAAACTAGATGTGCTACTTGTTTGGGCCCTCTGGTATCTTGTGTATATATGTATGTATATTTTAATACTTTTTATTAGGTGCCAGTGGTGGCATAGTGGTTGAGATGTGGGACTCCACTGTGGCCGACTACAGTTTCTTTTCAAGCCCTCAAGTCCAGGATTCAGACTTTGCAGTTGATCATGTGGGATCCAGTGCCTTCACTACCACACCACTGGGCTGACCCCATATGGGTAATTTATTAAAAAAATAAATAAATAAAATTAAGTAAAAATTATAAATACAATTAATTTAGTTCTTAGAGGCGTGGAGATTGGAAAGGCCAAGGTCTAGAGGCTGGTATCTGATTAGGGTCTCTAACCAGGGGGAAGGCGAGAGAGCAATTGAAAGCAAAGGAGCAAGGGGTGAACTTTTATAACATACCCACTCTCAAGATAATAGCATTAATCCATTTTAGAGGGCAGATACCTTGTGACCTAATGACCTTTTATTAGGTATCACTTCTCAACATTGGTATTGGCGGTTGTTTTTGACACATGAATTAAGGAGGATACATTGAAACTTTAGCAGCAACTTTTAATTCCTGTTGGAATAAGGGCTGCTGATGGAGTTAGAGTCTCCATTTTGCCACAGTTTCTAACGGGGTGACTTTTATATCTAGGCATTTGAGTTTTTGACTCTTATTGTGCACATTTGCGAAATTGTTTTGTTAGTGTTACATTCAGATAGAGTTAAAAAAAAATAACCTTAGAGGTAAGTGCCTGAGAAAATTTTACCCTTACATTAAAAGCAGGCATTGGAAAATTGAAGCACAAAGACTTTTTCTAAGTGCAGTAGTTTGCAGTGATGTTTGTAAGGGGACCGCAGTTTTATTTGTAGCATACTTTTTATCTATGTATGGTAACTTTTCTCGCTCCAGCTCTCTATTGACCTGACATTGTGGTAGTAAATTTATTCTGGCATTCTAGAGTGATGTTTGATAGATAACAGTTCTATTAAAAATAATAAGCATTTACTTTGTTTTCTCTCTCTCTCTTTGTTTTTTTTTTTTTTGCCGTAGGTCCTGTGTGCTTGTCAGAGAGAGACAGTGAGAGGAAAAGTGAGAAAACACCCCATGAAGGATGGCCACAATCCCTTCTCCTCCATTCTCTTCTGGGATTTTGGGCAGCCATACACATGTACCCAGTGTGTGTTTCAAGCCACCTGGTTCGGGACTTGAACTGTGGTTAGCCCTGTGGAAGTCTAGTTCCTTAACAACTAGGCCAACTGCTGGCCCCCTACTTTTAATTTTTCTTTTATGTTTTTCAGGATTTTAGACACACACAAACACACACACACACACACACACACACACACACACACATGCCATGCCTATTTTTCAAGGTTCCAGGGCTGGGATTCAAATTGTAACCAGCCATGTGGGATCTGGCTCCCTTAACCACTAGACTATGGGGCCAGCCCCATTTTTAAGTTTTTTTTTTTTTTGACATTTCATATTTCTATTGTACTTGGGATTTTCTTTTCTTATTATTGTTATTTTTAGTTTGCTTTAGGGTATGTACACTCTCTAGGAAGAGACAGAGAGATATGGAGAGAGACAGAAGGAAAATGAGACGTCATCCCCACCATGAGTGGAGGGGATAGTCATGCAGCAATCCCTTCTTCAGTCTCCTCTTGGATTTTGGGCATGCACACACATACAGATGCCCAGCATGTTTTTCAAGCTACTGGATCTGGGACTGAAACTACATATTGGCCATGTGGGTATTCACCCACCTTAACCTTCATGCCACCTGTTGGCCCTGTACTTGGAATTTTTTTTTTTTTTTTTAAGAATTATTTTATTGGGACCAGCAGTTAACGTAATGGCTATGTCGCTAGACTCCCATGTAGTCGACCGTGGTTCGTGTCCCGGGCCTGGTGGCTTAAAACTCACGCCGGGTGTGTGTGCGTGCGTGCCCAAGATCCCGAGAGGAGAATAGAGAAGGGATTGTGGTGTGGCCATCCCCCCCTGGGGGGTGATTTCTCGCTTTCTGTCTCTCTGTCTGTCTGGAGAGCGCACGCGCCTATAGCAACCCCCCCCCAAAAAAAAAGGATTAGTTTATTTATTTATTTGGTTGTTTTTTAATTTGACCAAGAGGAGCAGAGAGTGAGAGAGAGAGAGAAGGAAAGTGAGAAAGCAAGCTGCCAGGTCTGGGACTTGAACCACGGTCAGCCATTTGGGAATCTAGGACTCTTAACCCCCATGCCACCTGCCAGCCCCTGTACTTGGAATTTTCTGAGGCTTTAATATATTTTGATTTGTGTTCACTTGAATAATTAACTATTTTTTTTTTGAGAGGTTTTTCTCTATAGGGTGCATGCGCTCTCCAGACAGACAGAGACATAGAGACAGAAAACGAGAAATCACCCCTCAGGGGAGATGGTCACGCCGCAGTCCCTTCTCCTCCATTCTCCTTTCGGGATCTTAGGCACGCACGCACACGCGCCCGGCGTGTCTTAAGCCACCTGTTCTGGGACGTGAACCATGGTCGACTACGTGGGAGTCCAGCGACATTTTAATTCTCATATTTTCAACAGCTAGGTTTTTCAAAATGACATCATCCTGGGGCTTAATGGTTAGCAGCTAAAATATCTGTTATGCCCAATACTTGTATTTTATGTACATTGCTTTATTTGCAACCCACTGGATTTGTTTATTATACATAAATACACTTATTTTTTAGTTCTGTTAACCTATATAGTAGTGAAGACTTTAGAATAAGATACATCTCAGGTGAAATTCTTGTTTTTTACTTTGTGATGTTGGCAGTTTTTTAACCTTTAAGCCTGTTTTTCTCCTCTTAAAATGGACGATTTAATAGCACTTACTGCAGAGTTGTAATGAGAATTATACGGGCTCTTTTCAGGCACACAACGAAGGTTTTTTTTTTAATAATTATTTAATTTTATTAATTCATTCGTTTATTTTAATTCGACCCGAGAGAGATACACAGAGAGAGAGAGAGAGAGAGAGAGAGAGAGAGAGAGCGAGCAAGCAAGCCACCAGGCGCGGTATTTGCACTGCACAGGTCCGGTATTTGAACTGCAGTAGGCCATGTGGAAGTGTCCAGTGCCTTCACCATCACACCACCTGCTGGTCCCCACAACGAAGTTTTAATCTGAGTTATTGAATATTATAAATAAGAAATCTATAGTTAACCACAATATTTTCCTTCTCTCATTTTAAGAGCGTACATTCAAGGCCAGTAAAACAAACTGGATTATTGAACTGTGGTAGTCTGTATAGTTGGAGAGCAGTGCATGGATAACTTGAAGTTCTGATTTTGGAATATACAGTGTTAGGTGGCAAAGCTGTTTTTTAGTTTTAGCCAAGACTATACATTTTATCCCACAAACTTCTATCAACTGACAGGGAAGTGAGTACTGGGAATTTGCCTTTAGGATAGCTGGTCTAATTTTAAATATTTCCTTTCTAAAAAAGTTTATTTACTTTTTAGAAAAAGAGAGTGAACAAATGTGTACGAGAGCCAGCATCCCCCAAAGGGCCACATTCCGCTTTCAGCCTCAACCAGGGATGGTTGAACTCATTGACTCACTGGGCATATGTGGTGCAGTCAGAGAGCTCTCTAGATGGGAACGTGTAACCCTCTCATATGGGTCAGCCTTACGGGGTGTGGTGTTTTACCTCTGTGCCACCTCTCAGCCCCTAGTTTTAAACATTTTTATTGATAATGCATAAAGACTATAATACTACTCATTTCACTCATTTAATACTATGCTTTCAAGGTTGGCAAGCTCTGATCTTCAGTGGTAGGAATATAACAGTGAACAAAGCAAAATTCCACCCTAATAGAGTTTATATTCTAGTGGGGAATACATAACATACGTATAAGGCAATATTAAGTCTTGGTGAATTATTTGAGGAAAACTCAAAGAGGATGTAATAATAATAAGTTCAGATAAGATTCAGTTAACCAGTAAAACACTTCTTTTCATGAAAGTGCATTTGAAATTGACTCTCTAAGAATGTGAATGATTGCCAAAGCAGGCCAAAACATCCTTCTGTTATATGCCCTTTGGAGGATTTTGTTTTTTATTTTAAAATTAAGTTTCCATTTTGAAATAAGTGTTGAGTCAAATGCAGATGTAGTAAATAATACAGAGAGTTCAGGGGTACTGTCACTCAATTTCCACCAATGGTCATATCTTTCATAACTAAACAGTTGGTGCAGTCCACCTAATCTTATTCACATTTTCCCAGTCTTACTTGTGCTTGTTGTGTTGGTATATGTCTTTAGTTCTATGGAATATGATCACAAGTAGGTTTATGACTCCACCAACAGAGTCAAGACATTGAACAGTTAATTCCATCACCTTCAGGTTGCCTTTTTGTGACCTGCTTGTCCACTGAAACCCTGGCCACCACTAAATGGTGTAATATAGAAATATGAAGTTATATTTCTATAATTTTGTCACAGCAGTATTGTATAAATGAAATTGCATAGCATGTAACCCCTTAGGAATAGTTTTTATATAATTAAAAATTTATTTAGAAAGATTTTTGCCGTAGGGTGTATGTACTCACTGGAGAGACAAAGTGAGAACTCACTCCCCCCCACCCCCTGGGGAATGGCTGTACTGCAATCCCTTCTCCTCCAGTCTCCCCTTGGGATTTTGGGCACAGATGCGCACACGCCATGTGTAAATATATTTTTTTTTAATTTTTAAATTTGTTTATGCTTTAAAGCACCTTTTAAAAAAATAATTTTTATTTAACTTTATTTATATATTTATTTAAATTTGGCCAGAGAGGGACTTAGAAAAGAGAGAAAGTGAGAAAGCAAGCTGCCAGGTCTGGGACTTGAATACTTGAATCGTGGTCAGCCATGTGGGAGTCCAGTGCCCTTAACCACTATGCCACCTGCTGGCCCCATGCCTTATGTAAGTTTTAAGCCACCAGGTCTGGTACTTGAACCGTGGCCCACTACATGTGATTCCAGCAATGTAACCATTATACCATCTGCTGATCCCAGGTTTTTTTTAAAAAAATAATTAATTAATGTTGTCTTTTATTATTATTATTTTAATTTACTAGAGAGAGAGAGAGAGAGAAACAGAGAAGGAAATTGAGAAAGCAAGCTTCTAGGTCCAGACTCAAACTGTGGTCAGTTATGTGGGAGTCTAGTGCTTTAACTGTCGTGCCACCTGCTGGCCCCAGGATTAGGTTTTTACTTTGCGACTTGGCCAAGTTGTACTTAAGAGTTCATTTTTTTTTTTCTTTTGTTTTGTTTTCTTTTAATTGCCAAAGGGTGTATGTGTTTGCCAGACAGAGAGAGAGAGAGAAGAGAGAAAAAGCACCCCTCATTGAGAGTTTTTTTATATCCGTCATTATTTTAGAGTAGCATTTTTGGCTTGTTTTTCTTTCTTTTTTTTGGAGAGGTGGTTTTTTTTTTTTTTTTTTTTTTTTTTTTTTTTTTTGTTTTTGT
>NW_006203897.1:999730-1016210 GCF_000334495.1 Tupaia belangeri chinensis
TGTTGCTATAGGGCATGTGTGCTTGCCAGAAAGACAGAGAGAGACAGAGAGACAGAAAGTGAGAAATCACCCCCCAGCAGGGATGGCCACGCCACAATCCCTTCTACTCTATTCTCCTCTTGGGATCTTGTGCACGCACACACACGCACCCGGCGTGAGTTAAAGCCACCAGGTCTGGGACACAAACCGGTGTCGACTACATGGGAGTCCAGTGACATAGCCATTACGCCAACTGCTGGTCCCTGGCTTACTTTTCTATATCTGCTTTTGTGTACAAAGCTATGAACACTTACAGTCATTTTGTCTATGTGAAAATACATTTCTTTATCTGTAAAACACGAAAATGGGGGTATATATAGTACATGACTTCTGAAATCTTTTCAGCTCTAAATGTCTTTTTTTAAAAAAATTACTTAATTTTATTAATTAATGTTATTACTGTTTTAAAATTTGCTATAAGGCACATGTGCTCACCAGAGAGCAACAGAGAGAGAGGAGAAAAGTGAGAAGGCAAGCCGACAGCTTTGGAACTCAAACCATGGTTGGCCATGTGGGAATCCACCTGCTGGCCCCCGTCTTCTGTTTATAAGATGTTTATGTTCAAAAAAATAATTATTTCATGTTTAATCTTCAGAATTCCTTCCTTACCCTCTCAAAAACGTATAAAAGCATTGGCCACTCAGCAGCTTAGTTTCAGTACACAGTAGTTCCTTGGGATATGATCTAAGAACCCCAAGTGACTGCCTGAAACCATGAATAATACCAAACCTTACAGGTGCTACGTTTTTTTTTTTTCTACACATACATATCTTTGATAAAGTTTAATTTAGACATTAGGTACAGTAAGAGATTAACAGCAATAACTACAATCATACGCCGTATGATAATGTTTTGGTCAGTGACAGACTACATATGAGAGATGGTCCCCGAAGGAACATATGGACTAAATTATATTGCCTACATACTTAGTAGGCTGTATTACCTAAGTTCATGGAAGTAGACTCTATGATGTTCTCTCAAAGATAAAATTGCCCTAGTGACACAGTTCTCAAAATGTATCACCTCCATTAAGTGATACATGACTATAATAATAACACAGGTTAATTATAGCATTATGCCAGCATCTTCCTCTTGCACTTTGGGGTCATTATTAAGTAAAATAAAGGTTACTTGAATACGAGCGCGGTGATACTGTCTGAGGTGATCTGATAACTGAGCTGTCTAGTGAGTGAGCAATAGGTGGGTAGTGCATAGAGTGTGGATACATTGGTCAGAGGGGTGATTCATGTCTTGGGTGTGAGATGTCATCATGCAATTCAGAATGGTACACAATTTAAAACTTATGAATTGTTTATTTCTGGAATTTTTTTTATTTAATATTTTTGGACTGTGGTTGACTACAAGTAACTAAAACTGGAAAATTAAACCAGAGATAAGGGGAGTAACTACTATATAGGTAAGGGCATACTGATCTCACTAATCTTGGCTGATTAATTAGCATATAGATAATGCTAGGGGTCCCTTAAAAAGATCATGAAAAAGGAGTAGTTAAGTAAAGACTGTGATTTCAAAAATATCTTGCACCAATGTAAATTCTTGTATTTTAATTTTATTTTCCATAGACTTTTGAGGAACTCTTGTAGTCTTCCTGAAAAAAATAAAAAGCTCTCCCTTCTGGCATGTCTTTCTTTTGGTATGTCTCTCCTGAGTTTTCTTTAAAAAGTAGTTTCCATTTTTCTAAAGCTATTTTTTAACTGTAGTTTAATTTTTTTTAAGAGAGAGATTTTGGGGAACCAGCAGTTAGTGTAATGGCTATGTCGCTGGACTCCCACGTAGTCGACCGTGGTTCGTGTCCCGGACCCGGTGGCTTAAAACTCACGCCGGGCGCGTGTGCGTACGTGCCCAAGATCCCGAGAGGAGAATGGAGGAGAAGGGATTGCGGCGTGACCATCCCCCCTGGGGGGTGATTTCTTGCTTTCTGTCTCTAGGTCGCTCTCTGTCTGTCTGGCGAGCGCACGCGCCCTACAGTGAAAATCTCTCAAAAAAAAAAAAAAAAGAAAGAGATTTTGCTATACGGCGTATGTGCTCACCAGAGAGAGAGAGAAAGTGAGGAATCACCCCCCGGGGGGGCGGGGGGAGATGGCCATGCCACAATCCCTTTTCCATTCTCCTCTCAGGATTTTGGGCACATGTGCCTCGCGAGTTTTAAGCTTCTGGGTCTGGGATTCACACCATGGTTGGCCATGTGGGAGTCCAGTGACATATCCATTACGCCATCTGCTGGTCCCAGTTTTTTTTTCAGGTTGTCATAGGGTGCATGTGCTCGCCCAAGAAAAAGAGACAGAGAGAGAGAGTGAGAACTCACTTTCCAGGGGGATGGCCATATCACAATTCCTTCTCCATTCTTCTCGGGATTTTGGGTATGCACGTATATGTGACCAACTGTGGTTGGCCAGGTGGGAATCCAGCACCTTAACCACCATGCTACCTGCTGGTCCCCATTGTGTTTTATTTATTTATTTTATTTTTAAGAATTATTTTATTTAACTTTATTTATTTATTTTATTTTGACCTGAGAGGGACAGAGAGAGAGAGAGAGAGAGAGAGAGAGAGAGAGAGAGAGAGAAAGACATAGAGTGAGAAAGCAAGCTGCCAGGTCTGGGATTCGAGCCATGCAGTTTTGGCCGTATGGGAGCCCAGTGCTCTTAATCACCATGCCACATGCCAGCCCCTGTAGTTTATTTTGTAATCATTCAAAAATAGTTTTTTAGCTGTGCTGTCATTCATATGTTTGTATTTCACTACTTCTAACATATACACACACATATATAGCCATGTATATGTAAATGCACACATTTGGGGACTAATGCACTTTGAATTTTTACTTAGTCGCTTATAGTTTGTTTCACATTTACATATAGAAATCTACCTTATTCCTTTCCATGGTTGTAGGTTTGTATTTTGGATCTGTAGATTGTTTTATTCAGACTGGATATTTCGATCGTTTATAATGTTACTGCAACTGATAGCACCAAGTTGTTATATATTAAATGTATTAGGTATATATACGTATATATAAATTTACATATATATACACACATTTACACAAATGTGTGGCATACATGTTAAGGGACATACAGGATTCTTTAGTAATCTGGTTCCTACTTGACACATTAGAAAAAAACTTGTATTTTATATGTCATTGGCTGAAAAATGAGATATTGGAAATATTCATATCATATCTACCCAGCAAGATTTTTTTTTTCCAGTGGCTCAAATATCTAGAGATAGTTAATACAACTTGTAACTTGTAGTCTTTGGGCAGATTCATTTATGTATATAATAAGAGAATAGTGTTGGGGCCTGCAAGTGGTGTGGTGGTTAAGGTCCTGGATTCCCAGATGGTCAATTGTGGTTCAGTTTTGGGCCCAATGGCTTGAAAATCATGCTCAGCACAGCACATGTTCTTGTGTACCCCAGATTCTGTGAGGAGAATGGAGAATAGGGATCGCGGTGTGACCATCCCTCTGGGGGGTGATTTCTCACTTCCTGTCTGTTTATCTCTCTCCAGTGAGTGCATGTACCCTATGGCAAAAAAACTAAAACTAAAATAAAATAAAGCATAGTGTTGTTGATTATAGAGTGATTCATCATTGTTGATCTACATTTTTGATATGGATATGTTGGGTTGCTTTCAAATTTTTTTTAAGAATTATTTTATTTAACTTTATTTATTTATTTATCGTTATTATTTTCTAGTTTGATCAGAGAGAGACAGAGAGAGAAAGAGAGGAAAAGGGGGAAGGAAGTCCCCAGGTCCGGGACTCAAACCACGGTTGACCATGTGGGAGTCCAGTGCCTTTAACCATCACACCACCTGCTGGCCCTGCTCTCAGAAATTATTAAATAGGGTAGGATAGAGGTAGGAATAGCTGGAAGGGATTTTGGTTTAACATTCTTACTTTGCTTCTCTGTTCCTAAACTTACTGTCTTAATATTGCTATTATTGAACCGTTTGTATACATGATTGAAAGGGGTGAAGAAGGACAAAATAGATGAGGGTTTTTAAATTTCATAAGTGTGGGACCAGCAGTTGGCATAATGGCTGTGTTGCTGAACTCTCATGTAGTTGACTGCGGTTCGAGTCCTGGACCTGGTGGCTTAAACTCAAGCTAGGCGCATGTGCGTGCGTGCCCAGGATTCCGAGAGGAGAATGGAGAAGGGATTGTGGCGTGACCATCTCCCCTGGGGGGTGATTCCTCGCTTTCTGTCTCTCTGTCTGTCTCTTTCTGTCGAGTACATGTGCCCTATAACAAAAAAAAAAAAAAAAAAAGAAACTCTCCAAAAAAAATTCATAAGTGATCTTTTATGGTTTATAGGCATTATAACAATATGTTGGTTGTATCTAAGGAGTCTCCTAGACAAAGATGGTACAAGGAATCTTTTCCCTATTCCCAAAGCTTGGAAAAATGATCAAGGTGCTTTAAAAGAAAATTTTGGCAAAATCTTCAGATACATATTATACAGAGATTTAATGTTACACAGATGTCTTTGGAAAACTTAGGTTATTATGGCAAAGCATTTAGCCTAGTATAATTTGAGCCAATAGTAGGTGGAGATTTATTTATTCATGTAATTAATTAACACAAATTTAAAAAAAATTTATTTTTTAGGCTTTGTTTTTTATTTTTTGATGTAGGTCTCATGTGCTCGCTGATGAGACAGAGAGTGAGAAGTCACTTCCTTCCACCCAGAGGGGATGACCACACCACTATCCTGTCTCCTCTGTTCTTCTCTCAGGATTTTGAGCATGCATGCACACACACCGTGCATGAGCTCTAAGCCACTTGTTGTAGAACTGGAACTGTGGTCAACTATGTGGAAATCCAGCAATGTGACCATTATGTCATCTACTGGCCTTCAAAAAAGAATTATTAATTATTTCATTTTATTACTGTTATTTTTAAATTTGCAATAGGGCATGTATGCTCACCAGAAAGAGAGCAAGGAAGTGAGCTGCAAGGTCTGGGATTCAAATTGCAGTCGGCTATATGGGAGTCCAGGCCTCAACCACCACACTGCCTGCTGTCTCTTAACCCTAATAATTTTACAGTGTTAAGTGCTTTTAAAAAAGAAAAGTAATGGAGGCCAGGCAGTGGCGTGGTTGTTAAGGCTGTTGCATCCCACATGACTGACTGTGTAGGTGGCCTGGAAAACACACTGGGCATGTGTGTATGTGTGCCCAAAATCCTAGGAGAACGGAGAAGGGATTGCAGCATGGCCACCACCCCCCCACCCCCCACCCCCGGGGAGGGTGATTCCTCACTTTCACTCTCTCTCACTCTCTCTCTGGTGAGTGCATGCACCTATGGGGAAGAGGTTTTTGCCTTAGGGCATATGCACTCTCTGGAGAGATTGAGACAGAGACAGTGAGAGGGAAATTGAAAAATCACTTCCAGGGGGGATGGCCATGCTGCAATCCCTTTAACTCTATTTTCTTCCTGAACTCATGGACATACATACATGCTCATACTCCTGGCCTGAGTTTCAAGCTACCAGGTCTGGGACTTGAACCACGGTTGGCCATGTGGTAGTCCAGAGATATAATTGTTATGCAATCTATTGGCCCTAGTAAAAAATCTTTAAAAATACAAAAAACTGGGACCAGCATATGACATAATGGTTAACGTCGCTGGACTCGCATGTAGTTGACCATGGTTCAAGTTCTAGACCCACGGCTTGAAACTAAAGCCAGGAGTGTGTGTGTGCCCAAAATCCTGAGAGGAGACTGGAAAAGAGATTGTGGCGTGGCCAATCCCACTCCCTCTGGGGGGGTGCTTTCTCGCTTTCTGTCTCTCTGTCATTCTCTGAATCTCCGGTGAGCACATACACCCTATAGCAAAAATCTCTCTCTCAAAAAAAAAACAAACAAAAAAAAAAAACAACTGGGTATGTGCATTTTTGTGCCCAAAATAATTTTTTGTTTGGAGAGGTTTTTTTCTATAGGGAGCATGTGCCCGCCAAAGAAACAGAGAAAGTGAGAAATCACCCCCCAGGAAGATGGCCATGCTGCAATCCTTCTCCTCTATTTTTCTCTCCAGAATTTGGGCACACACATATATGCATCAGGCGTGAGTTTTAAGTTGCTGGATCCAACTCAAACAGCACTGGACTGTGTGGGAGTGCAGTGATGTAACCATTACGCCATCTGTTGCTCCTGGGATGTAGAAGTTCTTGAACGCCTAGAGATAGAAACTATAGGTCATCAGTTTGGCATTTAAGGTCATGGAGCTGGATGAGATAACTATGGAATATGACTTTTATTATAAGACCTCTGGAGGGCTTGCTGGGCAGAGCAGCAGTAATATGCTGGGTCCATTTGGAAGATGATGGGTTTGGTTCCCCAGTTAACCAGAACACATGGGATAAGCTTGGTGTGAGACCCTGTTGTGGATACTTTTCTCTAGAGAAAGAAATTGAAAACAGCAACAAAAGAAAAACAGCAACCTTTCGAGACACAAATACCTGCTGATAAATCAGTAAGGTATATTCCTTCTAACTGGTACTATATTTTGGATAGGAAATGGTATTTTCTTTTGACAGTTAAAACTAGTATTTGAGGCTAATTAATTTTTCAAGATCATGTAGTAAGTGGTAGAGAGAGGATTTATAGCCAAGCCTGTTTTACTTCAAAGTCCATGGTCTTTTCCAGTACTGAGAGTAGACTGTAAATCTTACTGGTTCTAGACCGCACTACTAGAATTAAGTCCTTACCTGAGATTGCCTCTGATTTTTGCTATTTTATTCTGAATGGCTCCTCTTGCAGTTAGGTGAGCATAAAACAACATAAATATCCCATTTAAACAAACTGACTTACCTTTCAAAAGTTTTGTCCATTTCCAGAATGGTTAGTAGACCTATGAAAGTTGTTCAGCTTTGGGGCCAGTGAGTGGCATGGTGGCTAAGGGCGCTGGATTCCCATATGGCCAACTGTGATTCTAGTGCCAGACCTGGAGACTTGCTTTCTTGCTTTTCCTTTCTTCCCCTCTGTCTCTCTAATCAAGTTAAAAAAAACTAATAACTAATGTTAATAATAAACAATTCTTTAAAAAAAGTTGTTCAAGTTCATTAACAATTGAATAAAAGCAAAGTAAACAGGTGTTTTTATTTTACCTTTCTCACTGGCAAGAGCAAAGTATCACCTCTACCTCATGTTGGTATGGGTATGAGGGAAAAAGTCACTCTCATACGTTTTTTCTTTTTTTTTTTTCAATTACTAGAGAAATTTCTGTTAAATATTGTCATACACTGTCGGGGGGGTTGGGGATGTGGTCATTCCTGTATCCTTTTTCCTTCATTCCTCCGTCTGTGAGGATTTTGGGCATGCACTCACATGCACCTGGAATGTTTTTCAAGCTGCCAAGCCAGATTTTGAACCATAGTTGACCACATGGGATCTGGCTTCCTTAACCATTGCATTTCAGAACTAGCTTTCTAATACATTCTTTTTCTTTTTCTTTTTTTTTTTAAAGCCTTTATTTTATTTTATTTGTTTATTTTAATTTGACCGAAAGGGAGAGAGAGAGAGAGAAAAGAAAGCAAGGCACCTGGTTCGGGACTCAAACCGCGGTCAGCCATGTGGGTGTCCAGCACCCTTAACTACCATGGCACCTGCAGGCCTCTCTAATGCATTCTTTTAAAATTTTTTTTTTTGGGGGGGGAGAGGTTTTTTGCTGTAGGGGGAGAGGTTTTTTGCTGTGCACTTGCCAGAAAGACAGAGAGATACAGAGAGATAGAAAGCGAGAAATCACCCCCCCAGGGAAGATGGCCATGCTGCAGTTCCTTCTCATTCTCCTCTTGGGATCTTGGGCATGCACGCCTACGCGCCTGGCGTGAGTTTAAGCCACTTGGTCCGGGACTCGAACTGAGGTCTACTATATGGGAATTCAGCAACATAGCCATTACGCTAACTGCTGGTCCCCCATCTAATGCATTCTTTTTTTTTTTTTTTTTTTTTGAGAGCTTTTCACTATAGGGTGCGTGCGCTCACCAGACTGACAGAGAGAGACAGAAAGCGAGAAATCACCCCCCAGGGTTGATGGCCACGCCGCAATCCCTTCTCCATTCTCCTCTTGGGATCTTGGGCACGCACGCACACGCGCCCGGCGTAAGTTTTAAGCCACCAGGTCCGGGATGCGAACTGCGGTCGACTACGTGGGAGTCCAGTGACATAGCCATTACGCTAACTGTTGGTCCCCTCTAATGCATTCTTGATAGCAGTGCATACTGGCATTACCTTTTTAGATGACACTGTTCATTAAAATTTTAAATGCTCACATCTTTTCACACAGTATCTTGTTTTTTTAGACTCATCCTACTAAAGTACAAGATGTATTACAAAGTCATTCATTGCAGCTGATCTGAGGTAGCAGAGTTGAAAACAATGAAATTCCTATTAACTATTGTCATCTACACAGCAGGATATTATATAGTAGTTAGAACAAACTAGAATTTTATATACGACAAGAAAAGTGCTTATGATCTACTGCTAAATAGGGGGAAAGGTTGAAACCAGTGTAGTACATGCTTTTTAAAAGATGGGTAAGAATTGGAACCTGCAGGGAACCAGCAGTTAGCGTAATGGCTATGTCGCTGGACTCCCACGTAGTCGACCGCGGTTCGTGTCCTGGACCCGGTGGCTTAAAACTCACGCCTGGCACGTGTGCGTGCGTGCCCAAGATCCCGAGAGGAGAATGGAGGAGAAGGGATTGCGGCGTGACCATCCCCCCTAAGAAATCTTTCCTCTCTTACACCTAGGAATTTTTGTTAATATTTCCAAGTGTGATAATGGCATTGTGCTTATTTTCAAAACAGCTTAAAGCAACATACTAAAATAATTTATGGGGCCAGCAGGTGGTGTAGTGGTTGGGACACTGGACTCCCACATGGCTGACCATGATTCAAGACCTGGGCTCAGCTGGACCCAGTGGCTTGAAAATCATTCTAGCATGTGTGTATGCATTCCCACAATCGCAGGAGATATTAGAGGAATGGCCACCCTCCCTGGGGGATGATTTCTCACTTTCTGTCTCTCTGTCTGTCTGTCTGTCTGATGAGTGCACGTGCCCTATAGCAAAAACCTCTCAAAAAAAAAAAAAGATGGATACGAATAAATGACCTAGAGAAATACACACTGAATTGTTAATGTTAGTTATTCTGTGGTGGCATTATGGGAGACTTTGATTTCTGTATTTCTGGATCATGTTTCTTTCTTTTTTTCTGGAGAGGGTTTTGCTATAGAGTGCGTGCGGTCGCCAGAGAGACAGCAAGACAGAAAGTGAGAAATCTTCCCTTGGGGGGGATGGTCACACCACAGTCCCTTCTCCATGCTCCTCATGGGATCTTGGGCACGCACACACACGCACCCAGTGTGAGTTTAAGCCACTGGATCTGGGACTTGAACCACGGTCAACTACGTGGGAGTCCAGTGTCATAGTCATTATGCCAACTGCTGGTTCCATTTTTCTTTGTTGAAAATCAAGCTTTTATAATTAAAAAAAATCAGTAAAGACAGATAAAACACATATGTGTGCAAACTCCAACCTAACTTTCCAGATGTTAGTTTACTACAGGATTTAGCAAAAGAATGGAAAGTGCATGAAGTTTACTGGTTAGTTTATCCAAAATCAGCCTTTTCATTTGTCCTAAACTATGTGCTTGGATTATCCTAAACTGATTCTTTGCATGATGAGTATTAGTTATTAGTTTTTAGAAATAATATTTTTTTCTCATTAAATTCTGAGCCACTTTATAAGGAAAACAAGAACAGTAGACTTTTGACAATACTTACTGCTTTATTGGCAGTTTTTCAGTATGTAGAACAAGGCAGTTATCTTGGCACAGATCCCACACTAAAACTGTCTTTTATTGGAAGACATTTTTCAGAATGAAAAATTGACAGAACTAAGTGGCTTCACGCAAGAGCCCAATTTGTTTAGTTGTTCATGGTCTAGTTTATAACGAGTTCATCTTGGAAGACCTATAGTATTGCAGCGCTCCTTAGAATAAGCTATCTTACCAGAGTTTTGCTGCACTGCAGTTTTTCTGGCTGAAGAGACTGAAGAATAATGTATATTTTAAAAGTTTTCAGGTCAAAACAGTGTATTGCTATTAGTCCAGTGAAACTGGCTGGATACTTTTAAAGATGCTTCAGCTAAAACAGCTATTTCTAGACTTTTGTTTTTGGTTTTGTTGTAAGCATTATAGTAGCTATCTTAATGCAGATGTATGACACCTTCCACAAGGGCAAGTGTACCAGTTAGGCTTTGTGGTGTTTTTTTAAAAGTTTTTGCCATAGGATGCCTGAGCTGGCCAGAGAGAGACAAAGTGAGAAATCACCCCCTGGGTGGATGGCCACACCACAGTCCCATCTTCATTGTCTTCACAAGATTTTGGGCATTCACACCTTGAGATTTTAGGCACGCACATACACGTCCCTGCTGTGGTTTTCACGCTGCCAGATCCAGGACTTGAACTGCACTGGGATTCCAGTGCCCCAAGAACCACGCCACCTGTTGGCTCTGACTTTGCCATTTTTAAAATACCCATCAGGAAAGTCCTGATGCATTTTTGCATAGAAAAATATATCATGACTTTCCCAAAGACCTAACATTTTAACTTTATTCTCTGAAGGACTGATATTTTGTGGAGATGAGACTCTAATAAATGGCAGAGCAGGTATATACAGTAGGCGCTGACCAGAGAGCTTAATTAAATTATTAAACATTTATTGAACACATTTGTGCAGGGTTATATACTGGGGGATATAAAGATAAATCAAACATGGTCGTGGTCATTTATCAATGCATAGTCTAATAAAAGAGGCTAAAATAGATAAATTATGGCATAGAGTGTTGCTGTGGATAGAGAATGTGTAACAAATTCTGTTTCATGAGAAGTAATTCTTGAATTAGTTTTTGAAAGCTGTGTGATGCATACCTGATAGGAAAGAAGGGCATTTTAGGTAGATGAGAAGAGACAGGGTTTGAGAGAAAGCCCTATACACTAGTTTGTCAGGAAAGTCATGACATGTTTTTCTATGCAAAAATGCATCATGACTTTCCTGACGACTAGATAGTTTCATTCTCTAGTCATATGATGTGGCAAGACAGAACTGTGAATTATAGAGTGGTTCCAGCTAGGAAGTGGCCACACTGTGAAACCTTTCCTAGGCTGTGCTAGTAAGCAGTAGGGTAAGAGCTGTGTTTTTAAAAATAACCATACAGTTTCTCTGTTTCTCTCTGGTGAGTGTATTTATCCTGTGACTTTAAAAACAAAACAAAATGAAAAGCCATAGTAGTTTTGCCTTTTTTTTTAAAAAAGAGGTTTTTGCTATAGGTTCTTGCTAGTATGTGCTAGCAAGAGAGACAGAAAGTGAGAAATCAACCCCTAGGGGAGATGGCCATGCAATAATTCCTTCTCCACCATTCTCCTCTCAGGGTCTTGGGAGCACAGGCGCCTAGTATGAGTTTAAGCCACCGGGTCTAGGACTCAGATCGTGGTCAACTGCATGGGAGTCCAGCGACATAGCCATTTCGCTAACTGCTGGTCCCAGTTTTGGCTTTTAAGGATGGAGTTAGGGAATCCATTTATTTGGAGTAGTCTTATATAGTTGAGGGGAGAAATGCTAAGGGCAGTGGAAATGAACTATAGCGGGCACATTTTAAATGGAGTTGGTTAAGCAGCAACTTAGGATGGATGAGAGAGAGGAAGGAGCCAAGGATAACTAAGTTTTTAGTTTAAAACTGCTTGTCACACATTTAATTAGAAACATTTGGTACTGACTGGGCAGTTAAACACATGAGTGAGGAGTTTAAGATTGAGAAGAATGTGACAGTGATTCTTGCCTTTGAACTAAGACTTGATTTTGTGATCCTCTGTTGGGTACTGCCAGTAAAATGGGCAATAATCATACATACCTTAAAGACTATTGAGCTTGTACGTACAAAATGATCAATAGATGGTTGCTGGTATTCCTTTATTTATCTGTTTGTATCTTTATGTACCTAATCCATCAGAGCTAGTAATGATTGTTTTAGAACAAAAAGATGAGAGTTTATAAAGAGGAAAAGATTAGTTAAGTTAGACTGCTGGCAAGTCCAGTACTTAAGCCACATGGACTTACGTCAGTTAGGCTGTGGTTTAATATTAATTTCTGTACGTCTATTGAGAATGAATATAAAAACTGTTTCTAGAAATTTTCCTTTCATCTGTATTGAAGATGTCATAGTGTTTTGAACACTGCTACATATAGAAAAATCTTTGTAATGTGGATAGTCTCTCACTTAAGTTTTTGTGACATCATGATGGTACAGAAGCAATATGCATTTAGTACAAATTGTACTTTGAAGACCCATACAACTATTCTGGTTTTCGCTTTCAGTATGGTATTCAATCAGTTACATCAGCTATTCAGCACTTTATTATAAAACAGGTTTTTGTGTTAGATGATTTTCCCCCACTGTAGATTTAAGTGCTCTGAGCATGTTTAAAGTAGGGTAGGATAAGCTATAATAGTGTATTAAATGGATTTTTAAGGTTTTTTTTTTTTTCATTTTTCATGATTGAGAGCATGCACACTCTTTTTCTCTCATTATTCATGTTAGTGAGTGAGCAAGAGGGAGAAGAGCACCCTCTACAAGGTCTGGTTATATTGCAATTCTCTTTTTCTGGACCTCCAACTCCTTGGGTCTTGAGCATTCATGTGCGGACCTGACATGTTTCAGGCTGACAGGGCCAGGGATTCACTGTGGATACCATGTGGAATATGGCCTCTATGGAGCATCACAACCATGTGCCATGGACCTGGCCCCTTAAAAGCATTTTTGACTTTTGATACTTTCAGTTTATGATGCAATTCCATGTTAAGTTAAAAAGCATCTGTCATTTTGCTGAGGAATTCAGTACTAGGAAAACTGCTCCAACAAATTAGTATTTGTTACCGTACTAGGTAATTTTTTAAACTTGTTTACTCTCTCTCCTTTTTTTTTTTTTTTTTAATGAGGTTTTTACCTTAGGGTGCATGTGTACCCTAAGGTATACATGCATACACACCTCATGTAATTTTTAAGCCACTGAGTCCAGGACTCGACTTGGCCACGTGGGAGTCCAGCAATGTAACTGCTATGCCATCTGCTGACCTATGTGTTCTCTTCTATTTCTTGACTTTGAAATTTCTAAGTTTAATGTTCAGTTGTAATATTTTCCTTATCCTATGTTTTTGTTTTAATAATCTCCTTTTGGACTGGTCCCATAGCTCAGCACTAAGTGTGTTGAATCCCACGTGGCTGGCTGTAGTTTGAATCTTGGCCCCTGGAATGAAAAACATTCCAGGCATGTATGTGCACATGCCCAGAGTCCTGACTGGAAGGAGGAATGGAGGAAAAAGGATTGTGGTATGTCCATGCTTTCTCTCCTCCTTTTGGTGAGTGTACATGCTCTCTGACAAAACAAACCTAGTTAACATGTTGAAATAAAAATAATTACTATTTAATCTTTTTTTAAAGAAAATTTATAATGTAGCACATACATGCATGGAGTGGGGGAAAGAGAGGAGTTTTCTTCACAGGACTCAGTCATGGCAGGATCTCCTTCCTCCTGCCCTCTAGCCTGCTGGGATCCTAGACACATGCTTCCATGCCTGGTTTAGGCCTGGGGACTCAAACTTTAGTTGTCACATGACTCTCATCTTTGCAGCCCAGTATGCTACTGACTGCACTATAGAAACTGGACCCTCATTTAATCTTCTGTTTTTATTATATGGCTCAATTGTATCTGTTTTTGAGGGAGGAGGGAGTTAAACCACACAAATTTATTGTCTCACAGTTTTGGAGACTAAATATGTAAGCTCAAGGTGTCAGCTGGATTGCTTTATTTTGAGGACCATGAAAGAGAACCTATTCCATGCCTGTTGCCTGGCCTCTCTGGTTTGCTCGCAATCTTTGGCATTCCTTGGCATGTAGAAACATCGTCCAGATCCATCCTTTCATCTTTTCAGGTTGTTCTCCCTGTGTACATGTCCGTGTTAAAATTTTCCTTTTTAATAAAGTGTATTAGAGCCTGCCTTAATGACCTCATCTTAACATTGTATCTGCAGTGACTAGTCACATTCTACAGTGACTGGTCCAGTGGGTCAGGAATTCAGTATGTGAATTTTGGGGGACATAGCTCAGCTTCTAACAGTTGTGTGATTTTAAAAATGAGGTAATCCACATAAAATGCCTAATATGTTCAACTCATGATTGGTGCCCTTTGCTACTAGGACTTCACTTCTCCTGTTATTACCAGTGTTGGTTAATGGTGCGTAAGAGTTAGATGCAGAAGTAAAGGTGCAGGCCAGATCTCTATATGGCTCTCCCCAGAAACTTGACTGCCAGGTTTGGATCTCTGGGTTTTGTAGTCAGGATTTTTTTTTTTTTTTTTAATGGTTCTTTTGGATTTTTCCCAGAGTTTGTAAGCTTTTGAGGAAAGTCAGGCTTTTTTTTTTTTTAACTTATATTTTTCAATTTTTTTAATCTCATTTTCTTTTATACATTCAATCACATTATTTTGCTTTCAATGTGTATATTTCAACATGTGAACATTTCTCCCTAGTCCAGTTGATAAAAGTATAAAATTATCTTCAACAGATAATACCACATTTCTTTGTCCCATTTGGATTTGAGTCTTTTCTTCTAGATAACTCCTGTGCGGTTTCATGATAGTTGTATAAAATGTTGCAGTCTACTGTTCTGCCATTTATATTGAAATTAGCAAAAGAAAAACTTACATGGAGTTTCCCCTAATATATACAGAACGGGTTTCATCAGAAAGAACAGACTGAGTTTTATAAGTAAATTAATAAATGAATACAAGTAATAACCACAAAACATAACCAGTTACTGGGTACTTGATATCATCTGCACATGCCACTATACTGAATTATTTTCATAATCCTGGAAAGTAGATATTATTATTTCTGTTTTACAGATGAGAAAACTGGGAGTAGATTAAATACACTGTTGAAAGTCAGTAGTTGACAAGTGATTGAAGCAGATGTCTGATTAGTTAATGTTTGCTCTAAATCTGTGCTAATTCCACAATCCAGTAGTGAAAAGAATTTTTTTGAATTATTTAATTTAATTTTATTTATTTACTTATTTTTAAAAATTTGACCAGAGAGGGTCAGAGAGAGAGAGGGATAGTGAGAAAGCAAGCCACTAGGTCTGGGACTTGAACTGTTGTTGGCCATGTGGGAGGCCAGTGCCCTTAACCATCATGCCAACTTCCGGCCCCGAGAAAAGGATGGTTTGAGTATCTGGGGATGGGGCAGGAGAGCCATATTCCTCAGACCTGCATCCATTACGCTGTTCTCTACAGTTTTTTATTTCCTCACTAGAAAAGTGAAGACAGTAAAATAACATTGACATGAGTATTTTATAAAGGTTAGGTGTGAAAATTTATTGTTATCTTTTAACTCACCTTTTAAAAAACACATAACTTTCTTTTTTTTTTTTTTGTCTATATGGGTGTGCGCTTACCAGAGAGACAGAAAGCGAGAAATCATCCCCCGGGTGGATGGCCACGCTGCAATCCCTTTTTCTCCATTCTCTTCTTGGATCTTGGGCACACACGCACGCACGTGTGCCCAGCGTGAGTTTAAGCTACTGGGTCCAGGATTTGGTCGATTACATGGGAGTCCAGTGACATAGCCATTTCTTGAACTGCTGGTCCCAACACTTAACTTTCAAAAAGGATTTAATTGAATATAAATGTTGGCCCAGCCTCATGGTAACATGGTAACATGCTAAATTGCAGTGCTGGAAGCCACAAGGCTGACTGTGGGTTTGGTTCCCTAGCCTGGTCTGCCTGAAACTCACAGGATATCTGCTTGTGTGCTCAGAATCCTGATAAGCTGGACAGTTAAGGAAAGAAGACGGTGACATAATAAGACCCTATCGAGGGTTCTCCTCTCTCTCTGTCCTGTGCATATGCACGTTCTATGAGAAACTTATAGAGAGGGGCTGGCAGGTGGCACAGTGGTTACGGTGCTATACTGCCACATCGCTGATTGTGGTTCGAGTTCCAGACCAGGTGGCTTGCTTTCTCACTTTCCCTTTCTCTCCAACTCTGTTTCTGGTCAAATTAATAATAATAATAATAACAAACAAAATAAATCTTAAAATTGTAAGAGAAAAGACTGATTTCTTCCCTTCAATCAGTCAGGTAATAAGATTGTGTACATTTTAGCATGTTTATTAAGTTTTGTTTTCTGTGTGTGTATGTTTAAGCACATATAATTTACTATAAATAAAAATGTGTAATTTGTAAATGGTTATTAAACTAAAAAGGAAATAATAAAACCTAGCAGTTTTCTCTTTGCTATACTCTTACACAAATCTCTGACATCAGGTGTGTGGGTCCCCTCCTCCCCGCCCCACAC